>NC_041382.1:265309060-265396280 GCF_002162155.2 Triticum dicoccoides | reverse complement strand
ATATGTAATAAGATAAGATATAAATATAGGTTCAGTTTTGCATTCTTATAGAAAACATAGGTTCAATTTTGCATTCTTATAGAAAAATGGAACTGAGATGTGTGTTGTCTTGAGAAAACAAACATAACTTGGGTTGCTGATGTTATAGACAAGCTAGGTTGGGAGGCCCAGAGGTCGCTTGATACCTGCTGGATCAAAAAAATGTTGAAACATGTCGTGGGCTTCCCATGTTAAACAACAAAACCTAGGCCATGGACCTGGTGGGCCCGGGACTGTCAACCTCTCGACAAACAGTTGTCTCTCGATTCCTCTTGTTATGCTAACCATGTTGGGAATGACAGACGGCGGCACCGCGGCAAGAGCACCAAGGCGGAGGACGACATCGAGACCTTAGACCGAATGAACTGGAGCGGGGGAAGACGTGGGCGGAGGGGAGTATGAGGGTTGACTTGTTCGGGTGTAGGGTGGGCCGGTGGAGCTGTCGCCGTCGGACAATGTGTGGGAGTAGAGGGATGGCCTGTCCAACGCCATATGCTATGATGGCCAGCTGCTGTATCGGAAGAGAACAAAAGATTGAACAAAATAAAGAAATACAAATGGATAGGTGGTTGGTCCCATATGTCTGTGTACGAGACCTGCTGGGTCAACCTCAGAAGGGGAATATGTTCGGAGGAAGGAGATTCAAAGCACGACATAAACGGATGAGTGAACTAGTTACACACATAAGCAAATAGCCACTAAAAAGGTAAACATGTTAAATGGTTCTTAGAAGAAATATTTGGGACAAAACAGATAATTATGACACATAGGCTAATGCATGAAACACTCAGATGATAAAGGTGCTTATAGATAGATAAAGTACAACATCTAGACCTTCGTGGCACGCTTGATCATGACGATTCCGTTGTCCGTGTACTCGTCATTTACGGGAAGCAGACACGCCCTTATGTCCAAGATCCTCCTGTACATGTCGTAGCATGCGTATGCGTCCTTGGTCGCGTTGGTTATGTATGCTAGATTCAGAGGTACCTCCCACGTGTTCAGGTCCTTTGGTATCGTTGTATTCTTTCATGTTGGCGTATCAGGGGTCGATGATGGTCTCGTCGAGGTCAACCATGGAGTCCTTCTCCTGCTCGTAGCCGATGATCTTGTATTGCTTCGACAAGCTTGTTGCACCAGATAGCCAAATTGTCGCGTTCTTCCTTCTCTCCACTGTAGCGAAGGTGCAGTCGGCGCTGCCGATGAAACGGGCGAATGCTCCAGAACCTTTGATGGCCCTACAGTAGTGGTACACGAGAACCTCGTCCCGCACACATACCTTGTGACGCCCCAAGACCGACGCTCCATATGCCTCCATGTTTTGCGTGTCAGCTGTGTTTTATTTGTGCTTGCTCTATTTATTTTTTTGCATTGCATCATGCCATCATGCCAGCGTGTCATTTGCTTTTGCAACCCAGCTAAATAAATTGCATAGATCTTTCGATCTATTTAAATCGAGGGAACTCACATGGTGGTTTCTCTTTAAAACATACCCTCCCAATATTTAGGGAGATATTATAAAAATATTCCATTTATTTGGGAATTAACGACAACCCGCTTGCAATTAAAGTTCCTTCCTTCTTCAAATATTTTAAGTCCTTGATCTTTCTCCGACACCCCCAATCCATGTTGTGGAACTTTGAATTGTTTCAGAGTGGCCATGTGTTATTTTTTCCCAACTCTTTCGGTAATTATTTGGACCTCCAAGACATTTCTTTCCCTCTTTTCTTTCCTGTTTTCGGTGAATGGAAAAATCCTCAGACACTGCAGGCCGACCCATCTCTGCTAGTTCCCGATTCTTCCAGACCAGCAAGCCACGAGGCCCAACCCGCTCCACCTCCCTAGGCCCATTGCACCTGAGGCCCATCTGGATCCCTAAACCTAGCCCCGACCCCCTCCACTCGCTCTCTCCCTCGATGCCCCTTCAGCGCCGCCGCTTGCCCGATCCCCATCTCTCGGTCCTTTCCTCCCTCCTGTGCGCCGCCAAGTGAGAAAGAGAGAGAACGGAAGCGCCGCCCGTGCTAGATCCCCGTCGCCCTCCTCTCCTACCTCGCGCCCTGCTGCCCCATCGTCCTCCTCGCCCCCGACACCGACAAGCCCGCCGCCGTCCTCCAGGGCCTCTCCCTTCCTCCCCGTCGCCTGCCTCTCTTCCAGCAGCGCCGCCGCGCATGCACTGCACTTCTCACACGGACGACCTCGTCTCCTCGCCTTACATGAGGCCAGCACGCTCATAACCGCCATAGATCACGCGCCCGAGAAGAGGAGGTTGCGTCATCGAGATCCTTCTGGTTCCCGCGTCTCCGGCAACCAGTGACCGCCGGCGAGCGCCCCGTCCAACAAAGGAGCCCGCCAGGATCTCCGAGCCGCTAAAACGCCCTCGTCTCATTTCCCCTCTGCCTCCTCCTCGCCGCCTCACAGTCGTCCACTACAAGAAATATATCAACTAGTGACCTTCTGTCAGTGACCCTGGAAGAATTGGTCATAGATCTATGACCATTTGTGACCAATTAGTCAAAAACTGTCCGGGGGGCTCCAAACCCTAAACCATTGCGACCATTTTGGTCAAAAAGGTCATAATTTCCTTACATGAAATGGTCATAAAGCAAACAACGCTAGTCCGCTGCCTTATTTCTAGTTGTTAACAACCAATATAGATGGTCATAGTCTTGTAAATTGTGGTGGGTTGCGATGACTAGGCGCCATCTCATCAGTTTTGCCTATGTGTCATGTCCATGTGTCAATTTTTGCCCTAGGTTGTGAAGCAACCTATATTTCTGTTATTCCAAAAATTCCCAAAAATTTCTCATAAATTGCTTGGATCATATCTTCATTAAATATGTCAAAAACCTTCCTTGCATAGTTCAAAAATAATTCAACAATATTCATTTTCCTATTCTGCTCAAAGCGGCACTTTGTGAAGGAAGTACCACTTTGACATGTCCAAATAGTATCCATTTTCTACAGTGCTTTCCTATGCTCAAATAACCATCCTCCACCAAATGTCAGCTCAATCCATTCATTATTTTGAGCCCAGCTTCAACATTCGTATTTATGTCCAGTGTGGTATTTTGCAAAGCAAGTACCACCTAGGCTCCTCCTTTTGAGCTGACAATTTGTGAAGACGGTCTTCTTAGTAACTGATCATCCTCAGCCAAAAATCACGCCCATTATCCATGTACATTTCCCGTACCGCTAATCAAACACTTGGCCGCTAATTCATGTTTGAGCATCGACCGGTCTCCTCGTGAGAATCTACCTGGGGAGTGCCCAACCTACCTGGGGAGTGCCCAACATACTAGACATGCCTAAGCCACCCAGAACACATGGCAACGCCACAGTCACGCGGTGACCACGCGACGGACATGCGAGTTTACGCGCTCTAGAGTTGGGGTCCTCGGCCACCGCCCAAACCTCGACGTATCGCCACCAAAACATGTATTTATGATTAAATATGTACTTATGTAACTAGAAATTATTTTTGTAAAAAATAAATAGCAAACTATGAGGCAGCTGCAGTTCAAATTTGACCCGCTTCCAACTAAATCGGCAGAAAATTTTCTTTTTCACGAGAGGTGGATCAAAACTTTTTACACCCAACCATTTTGTCAATTGTGCATTAAATATGTCCTAGTATTTTAGAAAATTGATTTGGTCCAATTTTGTAACAATTATTTGGGAGGTCCTTCATAAAAAACCTCCTTTTGGGCACTCGTAAAATGGAAAATGGGTTTTTCGTCCAAAGAAAATTAAAACTTCCTTAGGCAACATTGTTTTCCATTCCAATATGCACCCTTGTGCACAATATGAGATCATTTGAACAAACTATGTCATGAATGTGGCCATAAGATTGATCATTTGGCTTGAAAGCCATTGATCTCCACACGTGATAGCTCGTTTCTGAGAACACTTTTTTAAAATAATTGTCGTATTACAAGTTTGTTATTTTTTCTGGGAACTTGGCCACATATAATGACACAATGCGAAGGTTTCCCAATTTTTTGATTTTTTTGATTTTTTTTGCTCGTTTCAAAATGCGGTCAAAACGACGGGAATGACCGTTCCTAGCTAGTGGTTGAATCTTGGATTTTTTTTGGTGTTTCTCTGATTAAATAGATACTTATGTACCTAGAAATGATTTTTGGAAAAAATAAATAGCAAACTATGAGGCAGCTGCAGTTCAAATTTGACCCGCTTCCAACTGAATCGACGGAAATTTGTCTTTTTCACGAGAGGTGGATCAAAACTTTTTACACCCAACCATTTCATCAATTGTGCATTAAATATGTCCTAATATTTTAGAAAATTGATTTGGTTTAATTTTGCAACAATTATTTGGGAGGTCCTTCACAAAAAACCTCCTTTTGGGCACTCGAAAAATGGAAAATGGTTTTTTCATCCAAAGAAAATGAAAACTTCCTTAGGCAACATTGTTTGCCATTCCAATATGCACCCTTGTGCACAATATGAGATCATTTGAACAAACTATGCCATGAATGTGGCCATAAGATTGATCATTTGGCTTGAAAGCCATTTGATCTCTACACATGATAGCTCGTTTCTGAGAACACTTTTTTTAAAATAATTGTCATGTTACAAGTTTGTTATTTTTCATGGGAACTTGGCCACATATAATGACACAATGCGAAGGTTTCCCAATTTTTTTTTGAATTTTTATGCCCGTTTCAAAATGCGGTCAAAACGACGGGAATGACCGTTCCTAGCTAGTGGTTGAATCTTGGAATTTTTTTGGTGTTTCTCTGATTAAATAGATACTGATGTACCTAGAAATGATTTTTGGAAACAAATAAATAACAAACTATGAGGCAGCTGCAGTTCAAATTTGACAAGCTTCCAACTGAATCGGCGGAAATTTGTCTTTTTCACGAGAGTTGGATCAAAAATTTTTACACCCAACCATTTCATCAATTGTGCATTAAATATGTCCTAGTATTTTAGAAAATTGATTTGGTCCAATTTTGCAACAATTATTTGGGAGGTCCTTCACAAAAAAACCTCCTTTTGGGCACTCGAAAAATGGAAAATGGTTTTTTCGTCCAAAGAAAATAAAAAGTTCCTTAGGCAACATTGTTTGCCATTCCAATATGCACCCTTGTGCACAATATGAGGTTATTTGAACAAACTATGCCATGAATGTGGCCATAAGATTGATCATTTAGCTTGAAAGCCATTGATCTCCACACGTGATAACTCGTTTCTGAGAACACTTTTTAAAAATAATTGTCGTATTACAAGTTTGTTATTTTTCCAGAGAACTTGGCCACATATAATGACACAATGCGAAGGTTTTCCAATTTTTTGATTTTTTTTGACTTTTTATGCCCGTTTCAAAATGCGCTCAAAACGACGGGAATGACCGTTCCTAGCTAGTGGTTGAATCTTGGCAAACTTTTGGTGTTTCTCTTATTAAATAGATACTTATGTACCTAGAAATGATTTTTGGAAAAAATAAAGAACAAATTATGAGGTAGCTGCAGTTCAAATTTGACCCGCTTTCCACTAAATCGGTGAAAAATTGTCTTTTTCATGAGAGGTGGATAAAAACTTTTCAAACTGAACCATTTGATCAATTGTGCATTAAATATGGTCTAATATTTTAGAAAATTAATTTGGTCCAATTTTGCAACAAATATTTGGTAGGCCCTTCACAAAAAAAACTTATTTTAGGCACTCGAGAAATGGAAAATGAATATTTCATGCAACGAAAATAAAAAATTTCTTAGGCAACATTGTTTTTCATTTAAGATACAAACTTGTGCATAATGTGAGATCATTTTTTGATTTTTTCATGTGTAAAAATAGAAGAAAAACAAAAGGAAAAACATAATTATATGTTTTTTTAGACAAAAACACAATTATATGTGCTCTATTCTCATTGATGGGTTTAATTGTCAAACGGATCGATGACATGGCGCCCATCCATCCGTCCAACTCTCCACCTGTCCATCCAGCCATTCATCCGCAGCCCAAACCCTAACCCGCACCCACACTCCTCCTCCCTCAGCTCCTCGCCGCCGCCACCTCCTCCCAGATCCCCCTGTCCCCGACCCAAACCTCCCTCTCTCTGCCATCCCAACCCCGCCGCCGGCCTCCCCCACCCCCGCCGCCGCCGACCTCCTCATCGCCCCCAGTGCCGGCCATCCTCCCTTCCACCACCCCTCCTGTCCGAGTCGCCCCCTCGCGAACAAATCTCGCGAGCCAATTCCCCTCCCCTCCCCGCACCCCCACGCGCGCGATCCAGGCGGAGGTGCCCCGACCCGGGCTGCAAGGACGGCACGCTCCAGCCGGAGGCGTGCCGGGACGTGATCCCGACGCCGCTGTTCCAGCGGTGGGGCGCCGCGCTCTGCGACATGGCGCTCGAGGGGCTCAAGTTCTACTGCCCCTTCAACGACTGCTCGACGCTGCTGGTCGACAACCACCAGGACGGGGACGCGGTGATAAGGGACGTGGAGTGCCCCCACTGCTCCCGCATGTTCTGCGCCCAGTTCAAGGTGCCGTGGCACGACGGCGTCGACTGCACCGAGTTCCAGCGGCTCGGCAAGGACGAGCGCGGGCGGGAGGACCTGCTGCTGAGGAAGGTCGCGCAGGAGAGCAAGTGGCGGAGATGCGCCAAGTGCAAGATGTACGTCGAGAGGGTGGAAGGCTGTGTGTACATTGTCTGCAGGTGCGCGCTGTGTTAGCTTTCACTAGCTGGATCTGCTGTACGCCAACGATTATTTGCATGTCCATGAAGAGATGTTCTTGTTTCCTTGGATTTGCAGGTGCGGCCACCACTTCTGCTACCTCTGCGGCTCTGCGATGGCGAAGGGCAACCATCGTTGCAGCAAATGCAAGCGTACGTGGTGATTGGTGAATGGTCTGCAGATGCCCGGCGCTACTTCAGGGAAGCAAGTTCATCATGTCAGTACTATTGGGTTAAAAACTGGACAATGCTCTACTAGGGTATTACTACTGATTCAGTTAGCATTGATTAGCTCGTGCAGCTCTGATGCCATTACTAATTTTAGTTGACATCAGAAGTGGCAACTATATGAGCTCCATTAGTAAACATCACTAGAGTGTTGCCCTGGGGATTATTCCTGATAAAGGAGCTGGCCAGTTTCTCAGTAAGGAATTAATAGGCTCTATAGCTTAGAGGCCTACTGGATGTCATGCAAACACTGTGCATGTGGGCGACGGAAACTTTTTACTATTATTAATCTCTGCTACTTAACTTCTTAACCCGTCTACATGCTAGTACTTAACTTCTTTTTTTGCGAGAACACACTATTTGTGACCGGTATTGAGAGATTTTGGTGGTTTCTTTGAGTACATTTAACTTGGAGTTCTCCAGTACTCCTAGATTTGCTACTCAAACAAATTTTGAGTACTTGCACTGGAATGGAGTGAAATACTCCTGGTACTTGCATAGGTTTAAAAATGATAGGCTCTTGTGAAATGGTGTGAAATTTTGATTCTGTTTGGGTTTGTACCTTTTGCCTACCACACCTATGCATATCATTTGTTTTATCTGTATTGCTTACAAGATGATGATAAGATTTATCATATGTGCAATTTCAGATCTGAGTCGCAACTCATTTAGTGGTATGCTCACATCCGTTGAGTGCTTGGAGCAAGGAGAAAGCTCGAAATGCGAATCATAAGTCGAAATCGTGTGCCTATAAAATCCTTATGTGTCTTTGAATTGTTTTTTAGTAGTCGTCTTTGTTACTCTTTCTGTTCAGAGAAAAAAATAGATGATGCCTACAGCAGGTCGCTTTGTCATTAGCACCTCTCCTTTGCTTGGTAGCTCCAGTCCAATTTTTCTGCACCCTGATATCTGTTTCGATGTTGTCTGTTATCGGCATTTTTATTTGTAGAAACCTGGTTGATGTAAGAAGTTACAAGTAGTCCAGTACTTATATTTATGTATGTCCGTACATGTGAACTCATCCCTTCTATATACATATGTTTCAAAATCACTTTTTACTTGGCATTTTGTTTCTTTGCTCTGTACAATGTTCTGTGTTGTACATTGTTTTTTTCCTTTGCCTAATTATACTACAGACCTCTACATGCTCCTTGTGTTGCCTGTCTAAATATGTATGTTTGCCTTTTTTGTTTTCAAATGACAAAGCGCATCTCAAGCTAGTCTCTGTTTACAAACTGGGCTTTGTATAGTTCCTGTTCATTCAACTACACACAGTTTTCAGCTGGATCTCTTTGATTCATCATCATTTTTCTAGGAATGGAACAAAGATACATTCGGACAATTTTTATTCTGTAATGCACTGCAACATTCATATGTTCTATAAAACCTGAAATAATTTGGCGCTGCAGCTTGGATATTGTTTCAAATTATAAAAACTGACTATTCCCAATAATACACCAAATAATTTTGCAGGAACAAATGCTGTGTGAAGCGAATAAGTGCCTTTGAAGAAAAGTAAGTTCACCTCTCCGTACAAATTACCCTGCTGAATTGTTTTATCTTCAAAAGAAATAAACCTGGTTATGGTTGGTGTTTGCACCCACTCGCCTGAACTTAAGTACTGCACGGGGCATGCATCTGGTTCTCTTGTTTTGAAGCTAAAGCCATTTTGTACTTACTTTTGAATGTACACATATAAGTGTCGTCCGACAGTTGCTTCTTCTGCATATGCTTGCAACCACAGGCGCAAAAAGGACCATATACATACCTGTCTCTCCAAAAAGAGTAACAAGCGTGCTAATGCTTTAAAGGCCAAACAGAAATCAGTTAGCATGTATGTATCAGTATATACAGCTTTTGTACACTTGTTGTTTGCATATTTAGTTCTGTTCGATTTAGTTCTGTTCTATACTATTGATAACTATCCTGTCAATACATGCTTGTTCTGTAACTTGTTGTCTTGATTGTTCAAATGATAATTAAGTTGTGTTCGATTGATGTCCTGCTAGCTGCTACTATTAATTTTTACTGCCATGATGTTGATACTTCTTAGAATATGTTCAGTGCCTTAATTCTAGTAGTATTTGTTATCGAAAACATGATTGTATTGTGAGCCATCAAGTTCTTGGAGTCTTCTTAGAGCTTGCAGGTATTTACCTTTTTCCACCAATATAATATTTGTTACTATTTACTCCTCATGGTTGCTACTGTTATCCATGCCCTCATGCTTCAGGATCGACTCCTAGCTGCTTGTGTATCTATTTATTATTCTGTTCATTATTTTTTTCCTAGCTGTTCTTTGTTAGAAGGTATTGCTTTCATTCTGAATTGGCAGCCATGATAACGATCATTTTCATTCTTCTACGGGAGCTCTAGGTTGAAGAAGTTAAAAGAAGGGAACACTTCATCTTTGTAGCTAGTTTTATGTTCCTGTGTGTTTTATGTTCCTGGGTGTTGTACTTCATAGCGGCACTTCCTGGGTGTTCCTGGGTGTTCTAAATTCCTGGATGATGTGAACTATGGCATGATTGTAATATATATAATATACTCATTTTGGTTGTCATTTGTGAAAATTTGTGTGATTGAAATACTGAAAATATTGATCATTTATTGTTTTTTTGAGGTGATGATCATTTATTGTTGATACATTAGAAATGAAACAAATACCATTTGGGCCCTAAAAAGGCCACAAATCAAACAATTCAAAAAAAATGAACAAAATCGCTTAAAAATCATTTGTGAAAAGGTGAAGGCCAAGAAGATAAAAAGGCCTAGGCCCAAAAATAAAGAGGTTGAAATGTTGGGCTTGGCCCATTTACGACCAAAATTAATATGAGAAAAAAACATAAAAAGGCTGAATTAATGGGCTCGGCCCATATAAACACCCAATTGGACCAGGTCGATTTTAATTTTTGTCATTTTTAATTGGTCGCAATTTTGCCATGTCAGATCGCCACGTCGGATCCGACGTGGCCTGAGCAGAGAGCTAGCGACCAAAACAGAAGGTCATGGAATCAACGACCTTTTGTTTTGGTCGTGGAATTCCACGACCTTCTCACAGAGAAGGTCGTTAATTTCAGTTTACGACCGTCAGCTTTTGACCATCTGTTTTTGGTCAAAAAAAAAAGGTCGCAAATGAAAATCAATAACCTTTCAGTGACCAATAGTGAGGGTCACAAGTTGACATATTTCTTGTAGTGGTTGCGCCCCTACTTGCTGCTTCGATCGCCTGCCCGAGTCCCCTGCATCAGTCCCGGTAGCCGTCATTCCCTGCCGGTGGTCTCCACTATCCTCGTGCACCTCCGCTTGCCATTTGTAACGCCCTCGATGCGGCTATATCTCCCACGTGTCGAAGCACGACCTAGAGGCATAACCGCATTGAAAGCAATGTCGCAAGTGAGATAATCTTCACAACAACCCATGTAACGAATAAGAAAGGAGGTACATAGTTGGCTTACAATCGCCACTTCACAGAATACATGAATAACGCATTACATCATCCAGATACAATCAAGGTCGGACTACGGAACCCAAAATAAAACAAGACTACCCCAAATGCTACACAGATCCCCGATCGTCCCAACTGGGCTCCACTACTGATCAACTGGAAAACGGAACAACTTAACGAACACGATCTTCATCGAGCTCCTCCTTGAGCTCGGTTGCGTCACCTACACAATATCATCGGCACCTGCAAGCTGGTTTTGGAAGTATCTGTGAGTCACGGGGACTCAGCAATCTCACACCTCGCGATCAAGACTATTTAAGCTTATAGGTAGGGGAAAAGGTATGTGAGGTGGAGCTGCAGCAAGCACTAGCATATATGGTGGCTAACATACGCAAATGAGAGCGAGAAGAGAAGGCAAAGCACGTTCGAGAATCTATGATCAAGAAGTGATCCTGAAACTACTTACGTCAAGCATAACTCCAACACCGTGTTCACTTCCCAGACTCCGCCGAGAACAGACCATCACGGCTACACGCGCAGTTGATGCATTTTAAATAAGATAAGTTTCAGGTTTTCTACAACCGGACATTAACAAATTCCCATCTTCCCATAACCGCGAGCACGGCTTTCGAAAGATCATATTCTTGCAGGGGTGTCCCAACTTAGCCCATCACAAGCTCTCACGGTCAACGAAGGATATTCCTTCTCCCAAGACAATCCGATCAGACTCGACATCCCGGTTACAAGACATCTCGACAATGGTAAAACAAGTCCAGCAAGACCGCTCGATGCGCCGACATCCCGATAGGAGCTGCACATATCTCGTTCTCAGGGCAACACCGGATGAACACTACGTACAACTAAAACCAACCCTCAAGTTTCCCCGAGGTGGTGCTGCAAGTGGCTCTGTTTCGAACCAACACTTAGACAAGCACTGGCCGGGGGAGGTTAAAATAAAGATGACCCTCGGGATGCGCGACTCCCAAGGGAAAAAGGCTAGGTGGCGAATGGTAAAAGCAAGGTTGGGCCTTGCTGGAGGAGTTTTATTCAAGGCGAACTGTCAAGGGGTTCCCATTATAACCCAACCGTGTAAGGAACGCAAAATCAAGGAACATAACACCGATATGACAAAAACTAGGGCGGCAAGAGTGGAACAAAACACCAGGCATAAGGCCGATCCTTCCACCCTTTACCAAGTATATAGATGCATTAATTAAATAAGAGATATTGTGATATCCCAACAAAATATCCATGTTCCAACAAGGAACAAACTCCAATCTTCACCTGCAACTAGCAACGCTATAAAAGGGGCTGAGCAAAGCGGTAACATAGCCAAACAACGGTTTGCTAGGACAAGGTGGGTTAGAGGCTTGACATGGCAATATGGGAGGCATGATAAACAAGTGATAGGTATCGCAGCATAGGCATAGCAATAGAGCATGCATCTAGCAAGCAAAGATATAAGTGATTTCGAGGGTATGGTCATCTTGCCTGAGATCCCGCAAGGAAGAAGAACGAGTCCATGAAGAAGACAAACAGGCGTAGTCGAACGGATCCTCACAAACGCGACGTTATCGGAACTAACCCGAAGAAGCGACACCGGAAAGAAGCAAACAACATAGTATGATGCATGTCCGGTTTAAATATGCATGGCATGGCAAAGTGCAACAAACAACACTACAAATTAAGTGGAGCTCAATATGCAACGAGTTGCATATTGACGGAACACCACATCAATTATTTAGTTCTCTCTCGGTTATGAACCCAACAATATTGAATGTTGTTAAACATGGCAAGAGGGTGAAGCAAAGTAGAACTACCTATCTAGTCAAGTTTAAATGAGGCCGGAAGCAACGAACAACAATTCCGGAAAATCCCCATATGCATATATTAGGTTTGGTATTGTTCTGTCCTAAACACAATTTTAGAGTTGTTAAGCATGCAAAGTGATGCCACCATGTTAAACTAGGCATTTTTCTACCCCATTTACATATAAAGATTATTTAAAACCGAGCTACGGCTATTAAGTTATGAATTAAATCATTTTAACAAGGCATAGGAGCAAAATAATGCAAACAACATTTTAAACATTTCAAACATGGATGGAAGTTGCATAATATGAAACTAGATGAAAAACTAAGCATATTTCATATATAACTTATTTTAAACCGATGCACGGTTGAGAAGTTATTAAATGCATGAACAACAAGGGGTAATTTGTAAACATGCAGTTTTTCTATAAATAGCAAAGTTCGCAGTGCATGGAAAAAAATACATGGGCCGAATCTGACTAGGCCAAGGGTACAGGAGATGGCTGGAGGGGCTGCTCACCCATGGGCTTGGCCCGGTGAGGCAGAGACGAACTGGGCCGGCTGGGGTGAGGAGTGTGCGCTGGGCCTTGTGCAAGGAGGCCCAGGCGCGGGCGACGTGGAGAGGGGCTGACTCGGGAGGAGCTGGCAGGCCGTGGCTGTGGAGCTGGGTCTGGGCTGACTTGCACGGGAGGCGGGGCCGAGGCGCGCGATATGCAAGGCGCGGCCCAGGCGCGGGCACGAGGAGGCTGGATCGGGCGGTCAACACTTGGGATGAGCGTGCTCGATGTAGGGGAAGCAGAGGTCGTGGCGCTCGTCTCCCTCGAACAGAAGACGCAGCAGTGGGACTGCAATGGCGCTGGTCCAAGCGGAAGCAGGACTTGGTGCGGACGAATCGAGGGACTCGACGAGGTCTTGGGCGGCAGAACAGACGGATCCCAGAGGTCCTGACGAGGGGGAGCCAGTCCCTGGTAGTTGGAGCGCGGGACGGCTCGATGAGTAGCAACGGGTGGCGCAGCTTGAACTTATTGCGGCCACGACGATGAACGGGAGGGCACAAGGAAGGAGGTGTGGGGCACCAGTTTCGAAGCAGGGGAACGGGAGGAGGTCGGATTCGGCGCGGAGCAGGCTCGATTCACCATGGCCGTTCTGCGGAAGCTCCCGCAACAGACGGACAGGAGACAGAGAGATGAGAGGGAGAATCGGGAGGAGCACGTGAGAGAGAAGAAGGGCCAGCGGCGCTTATCTCCGGTGAAGCTTGCGACGGCAAGGTGGCGCGAGGTGTTGGTCCTGCGGGACTGAGGGCGAGGCAGGAGATTGGCCCGGAGCTGAAAACGAGGGAGTTGGTCGGGATCGGCTGGGAATGGGTGGATGGATCTGGGAGGATCCCGATGGGGATGATGAGTAGGCGGCGGCGGCGGAGACGAGAGGGATTTGGTGGATGGGACAAAGTCCCTAGATTTTAGGGTTGCCCACTGTTTATATTGCAAAGGGATTTAGGGTAGAGGCTATCACATCCCTACGATCGCAATCGGACGGTCGCGAATAAAATAGTTAGGGAGTCCAAATAATAAAATGGAGACGTTTTGTAGATGTTTGGGGATGATCCGGACACAACGGTGGCGACAGTCCGAGTCGGGTCCGGGACAACTTTCGGACGCGCGCGAGGGGGGCCGCGGGCTGACGAGAGAGGTTAGGCTGGGCCTGGCGGTGAGATGTAGTGCAGAAGGCAATGGGCTGAGAAGAGATAAGAGAGAGAGAGAGAGAGACCCGGCGACTGTTTCCGGAGACCGAAAACATCCGACGTTAGACCGACTATACTGCCGCTATAGTTAATCGTTCGGGCGTCAAACAAACTCTGATTGCGATGAAACTTGGCAGGCGGTCTACCTACACTATAACAAGACCACACGCCAACTCTCATCCCATTCCGAGAACATTTTCCAGCCACTTATAAAATAATATTTCGGACATGCCGTGGGCGCGTGCAAGTGTGTCTGGGCTCAGAACGGACAACGGACGGAACTGGGGGAACCCAGGCCGGATGAAGTTTTGAAAACATGATGATGCAATGCACATGATGACATGGCAAGATGCAACACTCAAGCGAATGACACGGCAACAAACAATGAATAACTGGAAGATAGCTGGCGCAACGGTCTCGGGGCGTCACAACACTCCACCACTACGAGAGGATCTCGTCCCGAGATCTAGAATGGCACCGGAGGGAAACGGAAGAGGAAGAGAAGAGGTAAAACTAAGTTGCTTCTTTGACGAATGAGTGAAACCAAAGAACCTTGTGAGGTTGAACAAATTCGAGAAAGAATACAATGAAGGTGAACATAGTCGAAAACTCTCCTTTAGAAAAGAGGAACAAAGAGCATTGCGAAAAACCCTTGAGATTGAAGGGCAAGATATATATTGAAACCACTCCAGTTAAAACAAGATAGAGAAGGATTAAGAATGATATAATTTGGACAGCACTCCGACTGAAAAGAAAAGGAATTGAATAAGAACTTGATAAGATGACAAGATACTTGATACGTCTCCGTCGTATCTACTTTTCAAAACACTTTTGCCCTTGTTTTGGACTCTAACTTGTATGATTTGAATGGAACTAACCCGGACTGACGATGTTTTCAGCAGAATTACCATGGTGTTGTTTTATGTGCAGAAAACAAATATTCTCGGAATGACCTGAAACTCCACGGAACATCTTAGAAAAAAACAATAAAAAATCCTCGCCAAAGATGAAGACCAGGGGGCCCACACCCTTCTCACGAGGGTGGGGGGCGCGCCCCCCCTAGGGCGCGCCCCTACCTCATGGGCCCCTGTTGCGTCTCTGACTCCAACTGCACCCCCATATATTGAGTTTCGATGAGAAAAAAATCAGAGAGAAGAAATCATCGCGTTTTATGATACGGAGCCGTCGCCAAGCCCTAAAACTTCTCGGGAGGGCCGATCTGGAGTCCGTTCAGGGCTCCGAAGAGGGGGATTCGTCGCCATTGTCATCATCAACCATCCTCCATCGCCAATTTCATGATGCTCACCGCTGTGCGTGAGTAATTCCATCGTAGGCTTGCTGGACGGTGATGGGTTGGATGAGATTTATCATGTAATCGAGTTAGTTTTGTTAGGGTTTGATCCCTAGTATCCATTATGTTCTGAGATTGATGTTGCTATGACTTTGCTATGCTTAATGCTTGTCACTAGGGCCCGAGTGCCATGATTTCATATCTGAACCTATTATGTTTTCATGAATATATGTGAGTTCTTGATCCTATCTTGCAAGTCTATAGTCACCTACTATGTGTTATGATCCGACAACCCCGAAGTGACAATAATCGGGACCACTCCCGGTGATGACCATAGTTTGAGGAGTTCATGTATTCACTATGTGGTAATGCTTTGTTCCGGTTCTCTATTAAAAGGAGGCCTTAATATCCCTTAGTTCCCAATAGGACCCCGCTGCCACGGGAGGGTAGGACAAAAGATGTCATGGAAGTTCTTTTCCATAAGCACGTATGACTATATACGGAATACATGCCTACATTACATTGATGAATTGGAGCTAGTTCTGTGTCACCCTATGTTATGACTGTTACATGATGAACCGCATCCGGCATAATTATCCATCACTGATCCGGTGCCTACGAGTTTTCCATATACTGGTTCTCGCTTATTTACTTTTCCGCTGCTATTGTTACAATCACTACAAAATACCAAAAACATTACTTTTGCTGTCTTTACTTTTGTTGCCGCTACCACCACTATCATATTACTGTGCTTCTAAACACTTTGCTGCAGATACTAAGTTTCCAGGTGTGGTTGAGTTGACAACTCAGCTGCTAATACTTGAGAATATTCTTTGGCTCCCCTTGTGTCGAATCAATAAATTTGGGTTGAATACTCTACCCTCGAAAGCTGTTGCGATCCCCTATACTTGTTGGTTATCAAGACCAATTTCGGGCGCCGTTGCCGGGGAGCATAGCTCTATTCTTTGAGTCACTTGGAATTTATATCTGCTGGACACTATGAAGAACTTGAGAGATCCAAAAACCAAGATCTATCCCTCAACTATGAGGGGAGGTAAGGAACTGCCATCTAGCTCTGCACTTGATTCACCTTCTGTTATGAGTAAGTTTGCAACACCTACACCTGCTTCTGCTATTCATTCTGATATGTCGCATGTTATTGATGATGCCACTTCTGCTATGCATGATACTTATGATGAAACTGCTTCTATGCCTGATACTACTGTGCCCCTTAGTGAATTTCTTGATGAACAAATTGCTAGGGCTAGAGAAAAAGAAATTATTGAATCTGAATACGATGATGATAGTTATGATGACAATATGCCTGTTATTCCCGAGGGTTATCTTTTTGATATGGAATCTTCTGCCGCTATTTTAGCTTGCAAAGATAGATATGAGCTTAAGAGGTTATTAATTAAATGGAACAAAGAATCACTTAGAGATAAAATGAGACCTGACCCTGCTTTTGCTACTTCACCTATTTGTGTTCCTGATAAGGATTATGAATTCTCTGTTGATCCTGATATAATTACTTTGGTTGAATCTGATCCATTTTATGGCTATGAATCTAAAACTGTTGTGGCACATCTTACTAAGTTAAATGATATAGCTGCCCTGTTCACTAATGATGAGAGATCGCGTTACTTTTATATACTCAAAATATTTATGTTCTCATTAAAGGGTGATGCTAAGATATGGTTTAATTCTCTTGATCCTGGTTGTGTGCGTAGTCCTGAGGATATGCTTTACTACTTCTCTGCTAAATATTTCCCTGCTCATAAGAAACAAGCTGCTTTGAGGGAAATATAGAACTTCGTGCAAATTAAAGAAGAGAGTCTCCCACAAGCTTGGGGGAGGCTTCTCAAGTTACTTAATGCTTTGCCTGATCATCCTCTTAAGAAACCTGAAATACTTGATATCTTTTATAATGGACTAACCGATGCTTCCAGAGATTACCTGGATAGTTGTGCTGGTTCTCTTTTCAGGGAAAGAACACCGGATGAAGCTGAAATTCTATTGAATAATATGTTGACAAATGAAAATAATTGGGCACCTCCTGAGCCAACTCCTGAGCCAACTCCTGCTCCAATTACTGAGCCTATTCTTAAACCAACTCCGAAGAAGAGAGGTGTTCTATTTCTCAGTCCCGTAGATATGCAAGAGGCAAAGAAATCTATGAAATAAAAAGGTATTAAAGCTGAAGACGTTAAGAATTTACCTCCTATTGAAGAAATACATGGTCTTAATATACCGCCTGTTGAAGAAACATATGATCTGAATTCTTTATTTACTGAAGAACCTCCTGATCCCGATATCCCGACACAGGTAGTAAAGGTAAATTCTCTCTATAGATATGATAAAGCTGAAGTCTCTCCTACTAAAATTGGTTAGTGCTTGGATGAGTTTGATAACTTCATGTTTAAGCAAGACGACTTCAATGCTTATTTTGGTAGACAATTAAAAGAAAATGCTTATATGATTAGACGCTTGGGTGATTATATGGCTAATATTAAAGGTGAACTTAAACTTGTTAGCAAACATGCTTCTATGGTTACCACTCAAGTAGAACAAGTACTTAAGGCTCAAAAAGAAGTGCTTGATGAAATGAATAGTAAGAAAAATGATTATGCTGTTAGAGTGGCTACTAGAACTGGTAGAATGACTCAGGAACCTTTGTATCCTGAAGGCCACCCTAAGAGAATCGAGCAAGATTCTCAAAGAAATAATACTGATATTCCTAGTTCTTCTTCTAAGAAGAAGAAAAATGATAGAACTGTGCAAACTTCTAGTGAACCTATTGCTGAACCACCTGATAATCCAAATGATATATCTATGTCTGATGCTGAAACACAATCTGGTAATGAACATGAACCTAGTAAAAATATTAATGATGATGCTCAACCTAGTAATGATAATGATGTAGAAATTGAACCTGCTGTTGATCTTGATAACCCACAATCAAAGAATCAACGTTATAATAAAAGAGACTTTGTTGCTAGGAAACATGGTAAAGAAAGGGAACCTTGGGTTCAGAAACCCATCCCCTTTCCTCCGAAACCATCCAAGAAAAAGGATGACGAGGATTTTGAGCGATTTGCTGAAATGATTAGGCCTATCTTTTTGCGTATGAGATTAACTGATGTGCTCAAAACAAATCCTTATGCTAAATATATGAAGGATATCATTACTAATAAAAGAAAGATACCTGAAGCTGAAATTTCCACCATGCTTGCTAATTATACTTTTAAGGGTGGAGTACCAAAGAAACTTGGAGACCCCGGAGTACCTACTATACCTTGCTCCATTAAAATAAATTATATTAAAACTGCTTTATGTGATCTTAGAGCCGGTGTTAGTGTTATACCTCTCTCTTTATATCGTAGACTTGACTTGAATAAGCTGACACCTATCGAAATATCTTTACAAATGGCTGATAAATCAACTGCTATACCTATCGGTATCTGTGAGGATGTGCTTGTTTGTGGTTGCAAACGTTACTATTTTAACGGACTTTGTTATTCTTGATATTCCCGAGGATGATAGTATGTCTATTATTCTTGGAAGACCTTTTCTTAATACTGCAGGGCTGTTATTGATTGCAACAAAGGCAATGTCACTTTTCATGTTAATGGTAATGAGCATACGGTACACTTTCCGAGGAAACAACCTCAAGTTCATAGTATCAACTCTATTGGAAAAATTCCATCGATTATATTTGGAGGTTTTGAATTTCCTCTTCCTACTGTCAAGAAGAAATATGATATTCTTATTATTGGGGATGTGCATATCCCCGTTGAGGTAACTTAGTGTTATTCGAAATTTCTCTGGTTTCATGATTATCAGAATGAGTTTGTTAACAAGACATGATCAACCTTGTTAGTGGATTCTTTTTGATGAGCATGAGATGGATGAAACTAGAAGCACAAACTTCTGTACCCTACTTTTACTTTCTGTTATTTATATTAAATAAAGTAAAAATAGTATTTGTCTGTCTGTTTCCTGACTTATCTGTGCAATAATAAAAATATCCCGAAAATAGAAGTCCTCAGAATACCATGCCAATTTAATATGATTTTTTCGGGAATATTTGAGGATTTACTGTGCAAAAATTACCGCGGGAGGAGCTGCCACCTGGCCATGAGGGTGGTGGGCGCCCCCCCTATAGGGCGCGCCCCTACCTCGTGGGCCCACGGTGGCCCTCCTCCACTTATCCCAGCACCCATCTTCTTCCTCTGTCTCACACAAACCCGAAAAACCAACTCAAGCATGAGTTCCAGCCACTTTTGCTATGATTTTCGATCTCCTTGCTCAAAGCACCTCTCGCAAAACTGCTTGGGGAGATTGTTCCTTGGTATGCGACTCCTCCATTGGTCCAATTAGTTTTTGTTCTAGTGCTTTATTCTTTGCAAATTTGTGCTGCTTAGGTGACCATGTTCTTGAGCTTGCATGTCAAATTTATATGGTTCCAGTAGTTCTAATGCTTGATATAGGCTCTAGGCACTTGTAGGAGTAGTTGCTATCAATATTATTGAAGTTGGTTCACTTTTGTTTGAAGTTACTAAAAATTTCAGATTGTTTCAGAAAAATAATGAGGAGATTTTTGAGGGGCTCGTCGAGCCAAAGCTCGAAGGAAAAGGCACCAAAGCCTAAGTATAATTTGTCGCGCACTGCGGAGATTCGGGCGTGTGAATGGCCTTCTGAAGATTTCTTGAGAGCAGCCGGTATCTATGAAGATTTTCATGAATTGGCTCACAATGCAGGTCTCACCGCTTTCCTCCACGACCAATGCGATCAGTATCTCTTACTCACAAATACTTTTGTGCAAAACTTTCATTTTCATTCTAGGAACTCACCACCTACGGTGGAGTTTCATTTATATGATGAGCATAAGGAGATGTCACTTTATGATTTCTGTCAGATTTGTTTAATCCCTTTTGAGGGCAAGAAAGAAGAACCACATCATGATGATGTGGCTGGGTTTATTGATACTATCACTGTAGGAGAAACTAGAAAGGTTTCCGATGCACGAATCACTAGCATACATTTTCCTGTTTTACGTTACTTTGCATTATTTGCTAGTCGTTGTTTAATTGGACGTGGAAATAGTGGAAACCTTAGTATCCCTGATATAATTATTCTGCACCATGGTTTATACAGTGATAACATTTTTAGTATGGGCGGTATTATTGCTAGACGGTTAAGTATGAACCGTACTAAGGGTCCCATCTTTGGAGGCGTCTATGCCACACGCCTAGCTGCACATTTTAACATACCTATTAGGCATGCTGAGAAGGAAGAAAAGGTGCTGCCCCGTGTTTATCTAGATCATAAAAGTATGGTGGCACATGATTTTATTGTTAAGAATAGGGCAGGAGAGCTTAAGTATCAATTGTTCTTTAACAAACATCATCCTGAAACTATTACGTTGCCTGCTCCTTCTTTGTTTAATTTTGTAGGACCCTACCTCATTACGTGGGATGCCGTCCAAGCTTACAAGAATCCTGCACCAGCCCCGGAACAGGAGCCACAAGATGAGCCTCCACGACAATCTGTTTATTCTTGGGATCCAGAGATGACTGTCAGCCACTAGCAGTCAGAGTTTTCTTCTTCATCACAGTATGATCCAACTATTCTTCCTCATCACAGTATGACCCCAACAACTATTATTATGGATATCCACCAGGCCAGCCGTGGCCATAGACCAACTTAGGCCAAAAGCCTAAGCTTGGGGGAGTACGTATTTATCACCGACATTACATTTATGCTCACACACACTCATTGCTAAATGTCGGTGCTCATACTTTTTCACTGTAATATACATGCTAGTTTATTTTCTTTTTCCTACTTTCTTCTTGTGTGTTTAATAAACCTTAAGAAAAACCAAAGAAATTAGTAGTAGTTTATTTTTCTGCTGTAGTAGTAATAATTAAAAAGAAAACCCAAAAATATTTCCCGTTCTTCTTTTGCTTGTTGGGAGCTTTCCCGTGTAAATAGTTTTATTTCTTTTCTTTTCTTTGGGGGTCAGTAGGAGAAGACCATAATTAAATTGTTGAAGTGGCTCTTATATGCATTATTGTTGATTTAACCCAGAGCCCATATTGCCTTGTCTTCTCCTGTTTATTGAATGCTCACGGATTCCAGCTTAGTCCAATGCACGTACACTCTTATTATTATTCACACCGTTCGGTCGTGCAAGTGAAAGGCAATTATGATGATATATGATGGACTGACTGATATGAAAAAAGCTGGTATGAACTCGACCTCTTTTGTTTTTGTAAATATGATGAGTCCCTCGTTCTTGATTCAGCTTATTATGAATAAACATGTTTGCAATGATAATTAGAGATCATAGTTTCTTGTGCCATGCTTGATTAGATATGAGTTATAATGATTTACCTTGTGTGCCAACATGCTATTGAGATGATTATGATGTGGTATGATGGGGTGGTATCATCCTTTGAATGATTTAAGTGACTTGACTTGGCACATGTTCACGCATGTAGTTGAAACAAACTCAACATAGCCTTCACGATATTTATATTCATGGTGGATTATATCCTACTCATGCTTGCATCCAATGTTTATTAATTTTAATGCATGTACATGGCTGTTGTCGCTCTCTAGTTGGTCGCTTCCTAGTGTTTTGCTAGCCTTCACTTGTACTAAGCGAGAATACTGCTTGTGCATCCAATCCCTTAAACCCCAAAGTTATTCCAGATGAGTCCACCATACCTTCCTATATGCGGTATCTACCTGCCGTTCCAAGTAAATTTGTATGTGCCAAACTCTAAACCTTCACATAATCATTCTGTTTTGTATGCTCGAATAGCTCATGTATCAATAAAGGCTGTCCTTATCTTCCGTGTTAGGCGGGTTATTCTCAAGAGGAGGGACTCCGCTCCTTAGTCACGAGAAAATGGCTGGTCACCGGGATGCCCAGTCCCATGCTTTATGCAAACTAAATCAAAATTAATTGCAAACAAAACTCCCCCTGGGACCTGATGTATGTTGGAGGCACTCGTTGTTTCGAGCAAGCCATGGATTGATGCTTGTTGGTGGAGGGGGAGTATAAACTTTACCATTCTGTTTGGGAACCGCCTATAATGTGTTTAGCATGGAAGATATCACCATCTCTTAGTTGTTACATTGACAATGAAATTATATCGCTCAAAATACAATTTATCTCTATTTCAAAACTGAGCTCTGGCACCTCTACAAATCCCTGCTTCCCTCTGCGAAGGGCTTATCCATTTACTTTTATGTTGAGTCATCACCCTCTTATTAAAAAGCACTAGCTGGAGAGCACAGCTGTCATTTGCATTCATTACTGTTAATTTATATTGGGTATGACTATGATTGGATCTCTTTTACCATGAATTACAATGTCTAGTCAGTCCTTGATCTTTAAAGGTGCTCTGCATTTATGTTTTGCGGTCTCAGAAAGGGCTAGCGAGATACCATCTTGTTATATCATATTGTGGTTGTTTTGAGAAAGTGTTGTCATCCGAGATTTATTATTATGACTTGCTAGTGGATTATGCTATTGATATGAGTAATTGTGAGACCCGAGAATTATTGCAAATGTGGTTAGTTATGATCTATGCTGAAAACTTGAATGATGGCTTGACATAGTTACAACAACAAGAGCAAACAGAGTTTGTAAAAGTTTTTCTTTCTTTCTTTCAGTTTGTCAACTGAATTGCTTGAGGACAAGCAAGGGTTTAAGCTTGGGGGAGTTGATACGTCTCCGTCGTATCTACTTTTCCAAACACTTTTGCCCTTGTTTTGGACTCTAACTTGTATGATTTGAATGGAACTAACCCGGACTGACGCTGTTTTCAGCAGAATTACCATGGTGTTGTTTTATGTGCAGAAAACAAATATTCTCGGAATGATCTGAAACTCCACGGAACATCTTAGAAAAAAAATAAAAAATCCTCGCCAAAGATGAAGACCAGGGGGCCCACACCCTTCTCACGAGGGTGGGGGGCGCCCCCCCTAGGGCGCGCCCCCTACCTCGTGGCCCCCCTGTTGTGTCTCCGACACCAACTCCACCTCCATATATTGAGTTTCGATGAGAAAAAAAATCAAAGAGAAGAAATCATCGCGTTTTACGATACGGAGCTGCCGCCAAGCCTTAAAACCTCTCAAGAGGGCTGATCTGGAGTCCATTCGGGGCTCCGGAGAGGGGGATTCGTCGCCGTCGTCATCATCAACCATCCTCCATCACCAATTTCATGATGCTCACCGCCGTGCGTGGGTAATTCCATCGTAGGCTTGCTGGACGGTGATGGGTTGGATGAGATTTATCATGTAATCGAGTTAGTTTTGTTAGGGTTTGATCCCTAGTATCCATTATGTTCTGAGATTGATGTTGCTATGACTTTGCTATGCTTAATGCTTGTCACTAGGGCCCGAGTGCCATGATTTCAGATCTGAACCTATTATGTTTTCATGAATATATGTGAGTTCTTGATCCTATCTTGCAAGTCTATAGTCACCTACTATGTGTTATGATCCGGCAACCCCGAAGAGACAATAATCGGGACCACTCCCGGTGATGACCATAGTTTGAGGAGTTCATGTATTCACTATGTGCTAATGCTTTGTTCCGGTTCTCTATTAAAAGGATGCCTTAATATCCCTTAGTTTCCAATAGGACCCCGCTGCCACGGGAGGGTAGGACAAAAGATGTCATTCAAGTTCTTTTCCATAAGCACGTACGACTATATACGGAATACATGCCTACATTACATTGATGAATTGGAGCTAGTTCTGTGTCACCATATGTTATGACTGTTACATGATGAACCGCATCCGGCATAATTATCCATCACTGATCCGGTGCCTATGAGTTTTCCATATACTGGTTCTCGCTTATTTACTTTTCCGCTGCTATTGTTACAATCACCACAAAATACCAAAAACATTACTTTTGCTGTCTTTAATTTTGCTGCCGCTACCACCACTATCATATTACTGTGCTACTAAACACTTTGCTGCAGATACTAAGTTTCCAGGTGTGGTTGAATTGATAACTCAGCTGCTAATACTTGAGAATATTATTTGGCTCCCCTTGTGTCGAATCAATAAATTTGGGTTGAATACTCTACCCTCGAAAGCTGTTGCGACCCCCTATACTTGTGGGTTATCAATACTTGATGAAATCAACAACACACTGCCTCCAGAACTATTGAAAGAATGGCACAGGGGGCAAGAAAGATTTTAGACAACACTCCGGTTGAGAAGGGAGGCAAAATTTGATAAGATGAGAGAGCTCGAAAGAAAGCACGACACTCCGGTTGAATGGATAAGCAAAGAAAAGAACATGATCTTCACAATACGAGATGATGAGTGAAGAGAGCCTCATCAGAATGCCTCCAGAAGAAATGAAAGAATGCAAAGAAAAGAACGGAGAAGAAAAACAACATGTTCTACCTCAAATGAATTTGAGAGAGCATCCTCAAAAAGAGGGATTGAATGGAGTTGTTGGGAAATCAACAACGAAAAGAACAGGCTTGTTGAGGGCTTATGGAAATAATCTCAAGAACTTGAGGTGAAAACCTGCCACAAACGAAAACAATTGCTTGCTTGAGAGCTACGGAGAGATGAAAACATCGTTCATCGTGAGAATAGGAGGAAACTTGGATTATTGATAAGCACCCCAATAGCAACATTCCTTTGGGAAGGTTTTAGGTGAAATATAACCCAAGATAACTTCAATGAAGAGATTGATTGATTTAAGATACCTCATTCTTGACAACATGTGAATCATGAAACATGAAATCAAATTATGAAGAATGACATAGCACTACCTCAAATGATATAGTAGAAAGAATTGCACTTCGGAATGCAAGATGAAGAAGGCTTGAACTCCTCAAACAAAACATGTGTTGGGCACCATGTTTAATTTTGAGTATAGCTTGGCAGATATTAACTCCAAGAAAAATCTTGAAGAACAATTGAAGAGTGAAAAGACTCCTTGACGCACCACCATGTAGCCTCCATGAAGAACTCCGGTAACAAAGAATGATCAAGCGATAGGAAAGTTGAAAAGAACTCAGGGAGAAGCCTTGCAATGATTAGATGGAGCTTTGCGATGAGATAAATTGGAAACTTGGAACTCCGGAAGAAAAGATAAAACATCTCGAACCGAGAATGCGATATGATGAACCACTCCGAAAAGAAGAAATTAGAATGCTTGGATGAAACAAGAATAAGAATTATGTTATGCGTATCCTTCACCAATTTAGATTGATGACAAGCAACGGATTTGGCATACTACTTACTCTCATAGAAAGGATTAAGATAGATATAGCGCAAACTTGAGAAGGTATTGATGGAACCACCGGTGGGATTGAAACAACGAATAAATGATTTGATAACCAAGGAAGAGAACTATTGAACGAACCACTGTAAGAATTGAAAATGAACGAAGAAAAGAGATGAATCACCGGTAAGAAATTGAAAACGAACAAAGATACCTGGGGAAAATTTAGATACAAGAGAACGAAGAGATCAAGAGCTGATAAGAGAATACTTGAATGATGCACCGGTAAGATTTGGAGAACAATAGTTGAAAGCTGAGAATGGATAAATCTGAGATGATGGCCTTTGGATGAAACAAACTGAAAAGACTCCTGAAAAGCTCCGGAAGGATGAAAAGAATTCTCATAATCAAAACAATTATGAGAGTATGGCATCCCGCTTGAACTGAGAATCCTTGAGAGAAGGCACAAGATTTAGAGGAAACGCTTCTTCGGTCTTCAAATGTTTAGAATGATGACGAGAACCACCACTGAGAATTTTTTGGCACTCCGGAATGAAAATTGGAAAAGTTGAACCAACGATGAAAAGAATGTGAAAGATCTTGGAGAAAGACATTTGACTGACGATAATTCATTCTTACGCCAAACTTGGAAAATAATTTGATAAGCTCTGGGAAAATAAGAAGAGTCAGGTAAGATCCTGGAAAAAGACCTGTGGGTTAGGGCCCACTCAAGAGAAACACCATTGAAAAGATTACTTGAAAAGAGAGATTGCATCGGTTGAATTAAAAGGCTTGAATGAGATAACATCCTCGAAAGAGCTTGAACGAATGTAGAGTGGAAACACGAATCTTCGAGATATCTTGAGCAGTCCGGAACAATAGAATAGCGAGCGTGGAATGATTATGAGGTGCACCGACATGAGAAGGTATTTGAAACGAGGAAAAGGATATGATCCACAAAGCTTGAATTGGATCCACCGGAGAAGAAAATGAGTGAAGAGTGACGAACTTGAAGCTTTGTTAGAATCTTCATGAGAATCACCGGATAAGAACATTGACGGAAAAGAATGGAGAGACTTCTCATCAATAAGATGGATACTTGATTGAGATATATGAGTCCTTGAAGAAAAAGGGTGGGAGGGCGGGAAAACAAAAACAACTTAGGATGGATGAGACAAACAACGTTGAGAAGACTTTAGTTGATCTCGCGAATGTTGGAATGATCGGATCCACTTTAAGAGAAAACACGCCGGTTGAAAAGGATTGACATGACAATCTCGAAGATCGAGAGGGTTTAGTATTCCCATAGAGGTATGAGAGCACCACTTAGTAAAGGTATGGAATTAACATTTGACTTCGAAGCAACTCGAATACCACAACTGAAAACAAAACAAGGATTGGCTTGCAGAATAAGCCAGAACAAACATATGATAGAGATTTCATCCGAAGTTTTCATGGTGGGGCATACACGGGCTCGATCATACAACACCATCATGTACACGGTAGTTCACATGGCATACGAAGCGTCCCCGAGTCAGCAAAGCCAAGGACTCTTTAAGACACAATGATACCACTATAAAACCAACCGTAAATAGGCAGACCACTAGACGTCGAACCCCAATTTCATATCATACATCTGTCGGAAAGATATCCTAAGAGCTACTTGAATTCCCACTTATAAACTCCTGAAACTTTCCGGTTATGCAATCGGGTGTTGGGGATACAGGGGAAGCATAATATCTCACCCAAAACTAACAAAACCTACATCCAGCTGTATCCATCCTTCAACACATAACCAAGAAACCTTCGGAAATCGTTTACCTCAACCTTCGAAAAGCATCCGTTATATGAGTTATGGCAATACTCCCGAACTCCCGCCCTAGTACTGGGTGGCGTTGAGGTTATCTCACCAACAACTGCATAAAAGAGATTTTCAATGTCGGTGAAACTCAGGTATTCCAGAACTGCAACGATAAAATTGTGACGACAACACCTCAGAGATCAACTCCCCGGGACACTGCCACAACCCCTAAATGTCAGGAGGCACCAAGAACAATGTTCTCGTCACAAATCCATCGGAATGATTCCAAGATACCTGCATGATCCTAATTTTTTAGTGAAATTTGAGAAGAGAAGAGTCAAAACTCTACGTCAGGATGCCTCACTAGAGCGACGAAGGGACTGAGGAGTAAAAAGAGTCCTACTCTCCGATATATATAATCCTAAATGACTCAAAACATTTTTCTAGACTCAACAACGCCAGCGATTCGATCAAGCAGGGGGCTCCTAAGGTCGGGGAAGGCTCTGATTACCAACTTGTAACGCCCTCGATGCGGCTATATCTCCCATGTGTCGAAGCACGACTTGGAGGCATAACCGCATTGAAAGCAATGTCGCAAGTGAGGTAATCTTCACAACAACCCATGTAATGAATAAGAAAGGAGGTACATAGTTGGCTTACAATTGCCACTTCACACAATACATGAATAAAGCATTACATCATCCAGATATAATCAAGGTCCGACTACGGAACCCAAAATAAAAGAAGACTACCCCAATTGCTACATAGATCCCTGATCCTCCCAACTGGGCTCCACTACTGATCAACTGGAAAACGGAACAACTTAACGAACACGATCTTCATCGAGCTCCTCCTTGAGCTCGGTTGCGTCACCTGCACGATATCATCGGCACCTACAAGCTGGTTTTGTAAGCATCTGTGAGTCACGGGGACTCAGCAATCTCACACCCTCGCGATAAAGACTATTTAAGCTTATAGGTAGGGAAAAAGGTATGTGAGGTGGAGCTGCAGCAAGCACTAGCATATACGGTGGCTAACATATGCAAATGAGAGCGAGAAGAGAAGGCAAAGCACGTTCGAGAATCTATGATCAAGAAGTGATCCTGAAACTACTTACGTCAAGCATAACTCCAACACCGTGTTCACTTCCCGGACTCCGCCGAGAAGAGACCATCACGGCTACACACGCGGTTGATGCATTTTAAATAAGATAAGTTTCAGGTTTTCTACAATCGGACATTAACAAATTCCCATCTGCCCATAACCGCGGGCACGACTTTCGAAAGATCATATCCCTGCAGGGGTGTCCCAACTTAGCCCATCACAAGCTCTCACGGTCAACGAAGGATATTCCTTCTCCCAAGACAATTCGATCAGACTCGGCATCCCCGTTACAAGACATCTCGACAATGGTAAAACAAGTCCAGCAAGACCGCCCGATGCGCCGACATCCCGATAGGAGCTGCACATATCTCGTTCTCAGGGCAACACCGAATAAACACTACGTACAACTAAAACCAACCCTCCAGTTTCCCCGAGGTGGCGTTGCAAGTGGCTCTGTTTCGGACCAACACTTAGACAAGCACTAGCCCGGGGGGTAAAATAAAGATGACCCTCGGGATGCGCGACTCCCAAGGGAAAAAGGCTAGGTGGCGAATGGTAAAATCAAGGTTGGGCCTTGCTGGAGGAGTTTTATTCAAGGCGAACTGTCAAGGGGTTCCCATTATAACCCAACCGTGTAAGGAACGCAAAATCAAGGAACATAACACCGGTATGACGAAAACTAGGGCGGCAAGAGTGGAACAAAACACCAGGCATAAGGCCGAGCCTTCCACCCTTTACCAAGTATATAGATGCATTAATTAAATAAGAGATATTGTGATATCCCAACAAAATATCCATGTTCCAACAAGGAACAAACTCCAATCTTCACCTGCAACTAGCAACGCTATAAGAGGGGCTGAGCAAAGCGGTAACGTAGCCAAACAACAGTTTGCTAGGACAAGGTGGGGTAGAGGCTTGACATGGCAATATGGGAGGCCTGATAAGCAAGTGGTAGGTATCACAGCATATGCATAGCAATAGAGCGTGCATCTAGCAAGCAAAGATAGAAGTGATTTCGAGGGTATGGTCATCTTGCCTGAGATCCCGCAAGGAAGAAGAACGAGTCCATGAAGAAGACAAATGGACGTAGTCGAACGGACCCTCACAAACGTGACGTTATCGGAACTAACCCGAAGAAGCGACACCGGAAAGAAGCAAACAACATAGTAAACAACCATCACATAAACATGGCATGATGCACAATCAAGTATGATGCATGTCCGGTTTAAATATGCATGGCATGGCAAAGTGCAGCAAACAACACTACAAATTAAGTGGAGCTCAATATGCAATGAGTTGCATATTGACGGAACACCACATCAATTATTTAGTTCTCTCTCGGTTATGTACCCAACAATATTAAATGTTGTTAAACATGGCAAGAGGGTGAAGCAAAGTAGAACTACCTATCTAGTCAAGTTTAAATGAGGCCAGAAGGAAAGAACAACAATTCCGGTAAATCCCCATATGCATATATTAGGTTTGGTGCTGTTCTATCCTAAACACAATTTTAGAGTTGTGAAACATGCAAAGTGATGCCACCATGTTAAACTAGGCATTTTTCTACCCCATTTACATATAAAGATTATTTAAAACCGAGCTACGGTTATTAAGTTATGAATTAAATCATTTTAAAAAGGCATTGGAGCAAAATAATGCAAACAACATTTTAAACATTTCAAACATGGATGAAAGCTGCATAATATGAAACTAGATGAAAAACTAAGCATATTTCACACATAACTTATTTTAAACCGATGCACGGTTGAGAAGTTATTAAATGCATGAACAGCAAGGGGTAATCTATAAATATGCAGTTTTTCTGTAAATAGCAAAATTCGCAGTGCATGAAAAAAAATACATGGGCCGAATCTGACTAGGCCAAGGGTACATGAGATGGCTGGAGGGGCTGCTCACCCATGGGCTTGGCCCGGTGAGGTAGAGGCAAACTGGGCCAGCTGGGGTGAGGAGTGTGCGCTGGGCCTTGTGCAAGGAGGCCCAGGAGCGGGCGACGTGGAGAGGGGCCAGCTCGGGAGGAGCTGGCAGGCCGCGGCTGTGGAGCTGGGGCTGGGCTGACTTGCACGGGAGGCGGGGCCGAGGCGCGCGATATGCAAGACGCGGCCCAGGCACGGGCACGAGGAGGCTAGATCGGGCGATCAACACTCGGGATGAGCGTGCTCGATGCAGGGGAAGCAGAGGTCGTGGCGCTTGTCTCCCTCGAACAGAAGACGCAGCAGCGGGACTGCGATGGCGCTGGTCCTCATGCACAGGAGCAGGGCCAAGCGGAAGCAGGACTTGGTGCGGATGAATCGAGGGACTCGACGAGGTCTTGGGCGGCAGAACGGACGGATCCCAGAGGTCCTGATGAGGGGGAGCCAGTCCCTGGTAGTTGGAGCACGGGATGGCTCGATGAGTAGCAACGGGTGGTGCAGCTTGAACTTGTTGCGGCCACGACGATGAATGGGAGGGCGCAAGGAAGGAGGTGTGGAGCACCAGTTCCAAAGCAGGGGAATGGGAGGAGGTTGGATTCGGCGCGGAGTAGGCTAGATTCACCATGGCCGTTCTGCGGGAGCTGCTGCAACAGACGGACAGGAGACAGAGAGATGAGAGGGAGAATCGGGAGGAGCACGGGAGAGAGAAGAAGGGCCAGCGGCGCTTATCTCCGGTGAAGCTTGCGACGGCAAGGTGGCGCGAGGTGTTGGTCCCGCGGGACTGAGGGAGAGGCAGGAGATTGGCCCGGAGCTGAAAACAAGGGAGTTGGTCGGGATCGGCTGGGAATGGGTGGATGGATCTGGGAGGATCCCGATGGGGATGATGAGTGGGTGGCGGCGGCGGAGACGAGTGGGATTTGGTGGATGGGACAAAGTCCCTAGATTTTAGGGTTACCCACTATTTATATTGCGAAGGGATTTAGGGTAGAGGCTATCACGTCCCTACGATCGCAATCGGACGGTCGCGAATAAAATAGTTAGGGAGTCCAAATAAGAAAATTGAGACATTCTGTAGATGTTTGGGGATGATCCGGACACAACGGTGGCGACAGTCCGAGTCGGATCCGGGACAGCTTTCGGACGCGCGCGAGGGGGCCCGCGGGCTGACGAGAGGGGTTTGGCTGGGCCTGGCGGTGAGATGTAGTGCAGAAGGCAATGGGCTGAGAAGAGAGAAGAGAGAGAGACCCGACGATTGTTTCTGGAGACTGAATACATCCGATGTTAGACCGGCTATACTGCCGCTATAGTTAATCCTTGGGGCGTCAAACGAACTCCCATTGCGATGAAACTTGGCAGGCGGTCTACCTACACTATAACAAGACCGCACGCCAACTCTCATCCCATTCCGAGAACATTTTCTGGCCACTTATAAAATAATATTTCGGACATGCCGTGGGCGCGTGCAAGTGTGTCTGGGCTCAGAACGGACAACGAACGGAACTGGGGGAACCCAGGGCGGATGCAAGTTTTAAAAAGATGATGATGCAATGCACATGATGACATGGCAAGATGCAACACTCAAGCGAATGACACGGCAACAAACAACGAATAACTGGAAGACAGCTGGCGCAACGGTCTCGGGGCGTCACACTATTGCCGTTGTCGCCATGGAGTAGCGTCAACTTCCATCTTTGAAGAGTACCCCTGGTTTTGCCAAACACCACACTGCAAGTGCCAAGTACCACGACGGCCCTCGAAGAGTTCGGATTCGACAAGTCCGACGACGCTCTTGTACAACTACGTTCCTGAGACCGAGACCGGCAAGACCACATAGACGCCCGAACAACTACCGCACCGGATTGCCAAGTCCAGTGATACGCCAAGTACCTCGACCACGACCCCGAATGTCTACAAAAACATGTACCACTACCGTCGCTGAGATCGTGAGAACCTCTACCGACGACCTCGGAGTGGGTACGACGACCGTTGTCGAAGACCCATACCTCTATCGCTTCCCGAACATGAACGACTACTTCCTCTTCGACTCGTGAACCACTACTTCCACTACCCTCACCGAGGACCGATAGTACCACTACTTCCCCTACGATCATTCTGAGAACGTCTACTTCCTCTACTTTGCACCGATTCGATCCGTTCTGAAGATGCACGCTTCAAAGGTATAACCCCGAGACGACCGCCCGTGTATGAATGCATGGTGTATGAGATGCACCCTTGTTTGCCTCGAGTCCGAACTATCGGTGCATGTTGCCCCTCTTTTGCCTTGCCACCGACATGTGGGAACCCGGTAACCGGGAGCACCCCACCATTCATCGCATGACATGCTCCCATCACACTTCCTTTTGCGCCGGCATCTCAATCGAGTTACTGGAACCGGAATGTTACCATGGCACCGTTTTTGTTATTGTCGCTGTGGCACTCTTTCTTTCCACCACGGTGACAAATGCTTCATATTATGCTCATGTCAACTTTAACAAAAAATGCATAAAACTTGCACATGTCATTCGCATCATGATAATAACATTTAAAATGTTCAAAAATTTTGTTGCATTAAATTGCTAATGCACATGAGGATTTATTGGAATTGTTGTTTGATGTTTCCGGCCTCATTTAAAATGCATAACTGTGTATTTTTACTTATGCTTCACCTCTTGCCATGTTTAATAACATTTAATATTGTTGGGTACATAAACGGGAGAGAACTAAATAAATGAATGTAGTGTTTCGTCAATATGCAACTCGTTGCATATTGAGCTCCACTTAATTTGTAGTATTGCTTGTTGCACTTTGCCATGCCATGCATATTTAAACCGACATGCATCATCCTTGGCTGTGCATCATGCCATGTTTATGCTTGTGTGTTTACCATGTTGGTTATTTCTTTCCAGTTCGCTTCTTTCGTTAGCTTCGATTTTGTTCTGGAGTTGTGAGAATCCATTCGACTACGTCCATTTGTCCACTTCTTGGACTCGTTCTTCTTCCTTGCGGGATCTCAGGCGAGATGACCATACCCTCGATATCACTTCTATCTTTGCTTTGCTAGTTGTTCGTTCTATCGCTATGTCGCGCTACCTACCAGTTGTTATATCATGCCTCTCATATTGCCATGTCAAGCCTCTAACCCACCGTCAGACAAACCGTCGTTTGGCTATGTTACCGCTTTTTCTCAGCCCCTATTTTAGCATTTCTAGTTGCAGGTGAAGTTGAAGTTTGTTCCATGTTGGAACATGGATATTGTTGGGATATCACATTATCTCTTATTTAATTAATGCATCTATATACTTGGTGAAGGGTGGAAGGCTCGGCCTTATGCCTAGTGTTTTGTTCCTCTCTTGCCGCCCTAGTTTCCATCATACCGGTGTTATGTTCCTTGATTTTGCGTTCCTTACGCGGTTAGGTGTTATGGGAACCCCTTGACAGTTCGCTTTGAATAAAACTCCTCTAGCAAGGCCCAACCTTGGTTTTCCATTTGCCACCTAAGACTTTTCCCTTGGGTTCTGCAGACTCAAGGGTCATCTTTATTTTACCCCCCTGGGCCAGTGCTCCTCTGAGTGTTGGTCCAAAACAGAGCCACTTGTGGTGCCGCCCCTAGGAAACTTGGGGTATCTTCAGTTGCCGTACATAGTGTTCATCTGGTGCGCCCTGAGAACGAGATATGTGTGACTCCAATAGGGATTTGTCGGCACATCAGGCGGCTTTGCTGGTCTTGTTTTACCATTGTCGAAATGTCTTGTAACCGGGATTCCGAGACTGATCGGTTCTTTCTGGGAGAAGGAATATCCTTTGTTGACCGTGAGAGCTTGTGATGGGCTAAGTTGGGACACCCCTGTAGGGTATAAACTTTTGAGAGCCATGCCCGCGGTTATGTGGCAGATGGGAATTTGTTAATATCCAGTTGTAGAGAACTTGACACTTGACTTAATTAAAATGAATCTACCGCGTGTGTAGCCGTGATGGTCTCTTTTTGGCGGAGTCCGGGAAGTGAACACGGTCTTGTGTTATGCTTGAGCGTAAGTAGTTTCAGGATCACTTCTTGATCACTTCTAGCTTCTCGACCGTTGTGTTGCTTCTCTTCTCGCTCTTATTTGCGTATGTTAGCCACCATATATGTGTAGTGCTTGCTACAGCTCCACCTCATTACCTTACCCTACCCATAAGCTTAAATAGTCTTGATCTCATGGGTGTGAGATTGCTGAGTCCTCGTGACTCATGGATACTTCCAAACAGTTGCAGGTGCCGATGATACTAGTGCAGGTGATGCTACCGAACTCAAGCGGGAGTTCGACGAGGATCTGGGTCGTTACTACATTTCGTTTCCTGATGATCTGTAGTGGAGCCTAGTTGGGACGATCGGGGATCTAGCATTTGGGGTTGTCTTCTTTTATTTTGGTTATGTAGTCGGACCTTGATTGTACTCTGGATGATGTATGCTTAACTTGATATTTGTGTGAAGTGGAGATTGTAAGCCAACTCTTTATCCCTTTCTTATTCAGTAGATGGGATTGTGTGAAGATTACCCCTCTTGCGACAAAACCACCATGCGGTTATGCCTCTAAGTCGTGCCTCGACACGTGGGAGATATAGCCGCATCGTGGGTGTTACAAGTTGGTAATCAGAGCCATCCTCGACTTAGGAGCCCCCTGCTTGATCGAATCGCTGACGTTGTTGAGTCTAGAACAAAATGTTTTGAGTCTTAGGATTATATATATATTGGAGAGTAGGATACTTTTTACTCCTCAGTCCCTTCGTCGCTCTCGTGAGGCCTCCTGACATAGAAGTTTTAACTTTCCTTTCCTCAAATTTCACGATTTTTTTAGGATCATGCGGGTATCTTGGGATCGTTCCAATATTCTTGTGAAGAGAACATTGTTCTTGGTGCCTCCTGACATTTAGGGGTTGTGGCAGTGTCCCGGGGAGTTGAGCTCCGAGGTGTTGTCGTCACAATTTTATCGTTGCAGTTCTGGAATGCCTGAGTTCGCCGACATCGAAAATCTCTTTTATGCAGTTGTTAGTGAGATAATCTCGACGCCACCCAGTACTAGCATGGGAGTTCGGGAGTATTGACATAACTCGTATAACAGATGCTTTTTGAAGGTTGAGGTACATACGATTTCTGAAGGTTTCTTGGTTATGTGTTGAAGGATGGTGTAACGCCCCATATGTAACTTGCCATATTTGTATTCCAACTCTTGCCATTTTCGGCACTAAGTTATGATATTTTCCTCATTGTTGGGTTTTGTCTCCATGTTGCTTTTGTCTTTGTCATGCATCTCATATCATGTCATCATGTGCATCGTATTTGCATACGTGTTCGTCTCATGCATCCGAGCATTTTCCCCGTTGTCCGTTTTGCATTCCGGCGCTCCTACGTCCTCCGGTGTCCCCTTTTGCCTCTTTTCGTGTGCGGGTGTTAAACGTTCTCAGTCTGGACCAAGACTTGCCAAGCGGCCTTGGTGTACTACAGGTAGACCGCCTGTCAAGTTTCGTGCCATTTGGACTTCGTTTGATACTCCAACGGTTAACCGAGGAACTGAGAAGGCCTTGTGTGTGTTGCAGCCCAACACATCTCCAAAGTGGCCCAAAACCCACCTAAACCCCCTCCATCATCTCGGTCATTCGATCACGATCGCGTGGCCAAAAACCATGCTCAATTTGGAGTCTCCTTGCTCCTTCTATGTATAAATACGTGTCTCCCCTCGGATTTTCGCGCAGTCCAAACCCTAACCTGCTCCTCCGCGCCGCCGGACAAAATCGCCACCGACGGACACGTGCGCCCGCCTCCGCCCGGACCAATCGCGAGCCGCCACGTGGGCAGCCCGCGCCCACATCGCCGACGGCCCACCCGAGCCCGGGTCGGGCCCCCCAAGGCCCGGCGCGCTCCGCCCGCTCCCCGCGCTCCCAGCCGCCGCACGGGTCGCTGTCGATCTACAGTACGCTGCCACCTCATTCTGGTCGCCGCCATTCTACCGCGCCACCGCCGCCCTTAGATCCGGCCACCCCGCCTGCCTCCGCCTCCACCGCGCCTCCCGGGGCCAGATCCGGCCACCCCCGCCGGAGTCCGGCCGCTTCCCGGCCTCCCTGCCGCGTTCGGGCCTCGTCGTCGCCAGAGACAACAGATCCAGCCTCGACTCGCCGACGTTGACTTTTGCGCGGAGGGATTGATTTTCTTCTCTAAGTCCTTTTTCCCTCGTAACATATGCCCTTGTTCATCGCATCATAACTCCGTTTTGGGCGTGTAGCATACCAAATTGTTCGTCTGGATGTGCACTTCATTTCACTCCATTGAACCATGTTCATTTGAGTTCATCTTGATGCCCTAAATGCTGTTGCAAGAGTGTTATGTAATGTTAGTTCCTGTTTCTTAACAGATATTGGACATTTGTCATTTTTGCCATGTTTAATGTGTGCCTCCTATGATCTTGAGCCCTACATGTGTTTTGTTGTATGCCATGCCATCTTTACAGGGGTGTATGCCATGTATTTTTGTGGTCAATGTGGTGACTAGCACAAGCATGCAAAGTAGCTCTCGTGATGTTGCTGATTTCAGGGACTTAGAATTCTTCTAAGTCATTTCCCTGATGATATTTTTATGCCATGTATTCTTGTTGCTACAGAGTGATCCATGCCTCTTTTGAGCATATTCAGTAAGGATGATTTTGAGATATTGTTATGCGCTATCCATCCATGTCTTTGTTTGCAATTATGGGGTACCCTAGCATGACTCAATCTTGCTCTACTTTTGCTATAAAATGTTCCTGGCAGATTGTTTACGTGTTAATCAATTTTGCCGAGGTTGTTGTAGTTTATCCTTGCATGACATGAGAGTGTTCTTGCCATGGTTAATTTATTTATCATGTCTACTTGTTGGTTGTATGCTTAGTTTGTCATGCAATGCCTTGTGGTGAGTGCATCAAGCTCGTAAACATGCCTACGTAACTCTGTTTTGCCATGTTCTAGTTTTCTGCTAAGTCTGAATCAGCTAACGAAACTTGCTATGTTTACATGGTTGCGATTGTATTTTCTGATCCCTTTTGGCTTATGGTCAGTAAGGGACTTTTGTTATATGCTTTGAGTAGTATCATGCCATGCCTTGCTTTGCCATGATATGTTCCTGTAGCATGTTGTTATCTTGCTCTAAACATTGCTTCCTGATGTTAATTCCTGACATGATGGTTATTTCACTAAGTCTGTGAACCTGTTATCTTTTGCACTTTTGCCATGCTTGTTTGAACCTGCTATTGTGTGATTTAGCCGTAGCTCAGTGTTCATCTTTTGTCAAGAATCTTGAGTGGAGCACCGCCATGTGCTTTGTTGCTATGTTAGAGTGTAGTAGCTTATTTTTCTTGATGCATTTAGATGGCCTCGTGCTGTTAAACGCAACTTTGTGCCATTATTGTTTTGCTTGCCATTTGCAAACCGTGCATCCGATTCCGGTGATCTTTACATCGATTTTGACCGAAATCAACTCATCTTTCCAGCGGCACTCTTGGTTTTCCAAGTTGAGGCCTGGTTCAATATTTTCCTTCCGGAGCATGCATATGCATTGCATATCACATCCCGCATATCATGCCATGTTTTGCATCATGTTGCTTGCGCATTGCATCGTAGTTGATCGTGTCTCCCTTTTGCTTGTGTTCTTGATTTGGGTAGAGCCGGGAGACGAGTACGTGATCGAGGAACCCATTGAGAACACTTACGAGGATTAAGCTTACGTCAACCCGGAGAACTTTGCAGGCAAGATGACCATACCCTCGAAATCACTTCTATCTTTGCTTGCTAGTTGCTCGCTCTATTTCTATGCCTATGCTACATACCTACCACATGCTTTATCACGCCTCCCATATTGCCATGTCAACCTCTAACCCACCTTGTCCTAGCAAACCGTTGTTTGGCTATGTTACCGCTTTGCCCAGCCCCTCTTATAGCGTTGCTAGTTGCAGGTGAAGATTGGAGTTTGTTCCTTGTTGGAACATGTTTATTGTTGTGATATCACTATTATATCTTGTCTACTTTAATGCATCTATACACTTGGTAAAGGGTGGAAGGCTCGGCCTTATGCCTGGTGTTTTGTTCCACTCTTGCCGCCCTAGTTTCCATCAAACCGGTGTTATGTTCCTTGATTTTGCGTTCCTTACACGGTTGGGTTATAATGGGAACCCCTTGACAGTTCACCTTGAATAAAACTCCTCCAGCAAGGCCCAACCTTGGTTTTACCATTTGCCACCTAGCCTTTTTCCCTTGGGTTCCGCGGACTCAAGGGTCAACTTTTTTTAAAACCCCCCCTGGGCCAATGCTCCTCTGAGTGTTGGTCCGATCTGAGCTGCCTGCGGGGCCACCTTGGGGAAACTTGAGGGTTGGTTTTACTCGTAGCTAGTCTCATCCGGTATTGCCCTGAGAACGAGATACGTGTGACTCCTATCAGGATTTGTCGGCACATCGGGTGGCTTTGCTGGTTTAGTTTTACCATTGTCGAGATGTCTTGTAACCGAGATTCCGAGTCTGATCGGGCCATCCTGGGAGAAGGAATATCCTTCGTTGACCGTGAGACTTTGTGATGGGCTAAGTTGGGACACCCATGCAGGGATTTGAACTTTCAAAAGCCGTGCCCGCGGTTATGGGCAGATGGGAATTTGTTAATGTCTGGTTGTAGAAAACCTGAAACTAAACTTAATTAAAATGGATCAACAGCGTGTGTAGCCGTGATGGTCTCTTTTCGGCGGAGTCCGGGAAGAGAACACGGTCTTGTGTTATGCTTGAACGTAAGTTGTTCTAGGATAACTTCTTGATCATAGTTTCTCGACCGTGCCTTGCCTTCTCTTCTCGCTCTCATTTGCGTATGTTAGCCACCATATATGCTAGTGCTTGCTGCAGCTCCACCTCATACCTTTTACCTACCCATAAGCTTATATAGTCTTGATCGCGAGGGTGTGAGATTGCTGAGTCCCAGTGACTCATAGATTACTTCCAAAAACCAGATGCAGGTGCCGATGATACCGTTCTAGGGGATGCGACTGAGCTCAAGTGGGAGTTCGATGAGGACTCAGGACGATACTACGTTTCCTTTCCAAACGATCAGTAGTGGAGCCCAGTTGGGGCGATCAGGGACATTATGCATTTGGGGTTGTCTTTATTTTGGTTCCGTAGTCGGACCTTGATTGTATCTGGATGATTGTAATGCTATTTATGTTATTGTGTGAAGTGGCGATTGTAAGCCAACTATGTACCTCTTTTCTTATTCAGTACATGGGATGTGTGAAGATTACCCCTCTTGCGACATTGCCTACAATGCGGTTATACCTCTAAGTCGTGCTCTGACACGTGGGAGATATAGCCGCATCGTGGGTGTTATAGATGGATACAACTGGATGTAGGAATTGTTAGTTTGGGTGAGATATTATGCTTCCCTTGTATCCCCAACACCTGATGGCATAACTAGAAAGTTTTGGGAGTTTATAAGTGGGAATTCAAGTATCACGTAGGATATCCTTCCAACAGACACATGATACGATATGGGGTCTATCATATGTTTGTTCCGGCTTATTCTGCAAGCCAAATCCTTTGTTTTGTTTTGAGTTGTGGTATTCGAGTTGCTTCAATGTCAAGTGTTGAATCCATACCTTTACTAAGCGATGTTCTCTTATTTCTATGTGAATACTAATCCTTCTTGTTTATCGAGATTGTCATGTCAATCCTTTTCAACCGGTGTGCTTCTTTTCAAGTTAATCATATCCTTTCAATTTCTCCTAGATCAGTTATCAGTTCTTCGCAATGGTGTTTGTTTCATCTGCCCCAACTTGTCTTTGTTTTCCCTCCCTCCAACCCTTTTCTTCAAGGACTCAGATTTCTTAATCAAGTATCCATTTTATTCATGTGGAGTCTCTTCGTTCTTTCCCTTCAATGATCTATAGCGACCAGACCTCAAACAGTCTGATCTCTGTGCTCCGGTGTCATCCCTGGATCAGTAATGCTGACACCACACAGTACTCGGAGGATTTATAGCAGAGTAGCAATCACACACTTATTACATCGAGTGTCTCAAAAGAGAACTTATTACAATAAATATGGCTTAAGGCCATCTAATAATGATAACAGCGGAAGGCTTGGAAGATAAGTGGGTCCATCAACTCCAACGGCATCACTAAGTATAGAACCACGACCTAAAACTCCTTAATCGTCGTCTGAAAAGTCTGCAACATTAACATTGCAGCCCGAAACGGGTCAGCACATGGAATATGCTGGCAATGTAACACATAGAGAGTAATGGAATGAAACAACTATACTATATGCATATTTGGCTGGTGGAAAGCTCTATGGTTACAGTTTTGCATAAAGCCAAATTTTCCCTACTTCAAAGGAATAAATTTATTTAACTATCATGGTAGTTGTTAAACATTGAGAATGGTTGACAGCATTCTCAATCCCAATTAAGCATCATCATTAAACATAACCCAACAAAATTAATTTAGAGTAACATGTTGAGATTCACACGATAATTCGGGTACTAGATACTAAAGATGTCCATAACCGGGGACACGGCTAACCATGATTAGTTTATTACACTCTGCAGAGGTTTGCGCACTTTCCCCACAAGACTCGATCGCCTCCGTTTGGTTTCTCGCACTACAGGGTGTTTGAGAAGACGGATGACCGAGACATAGTCTTTCAGAAGCGCTAGCACCTTACGATCGGGTAGACCGTACCACCTACATCCCCTACATCTGCTAGTCTACCACTGTAAGAGTTCGCACGACTTAGTCAACTATGCTAGAGCCCATAATAGCTTGTGGCTGCACACAGAAGTTTCTAGTATGAATAGTCTCATGATCCCTTTGAGCCTGGGTGGCGGTCCAAAACAAAACAGGCAAGTCCTGGAATACCCAGGTGCCTCAATCCACCCAGATGTGTGTTTAAGTTGCCACCTTAGATAAACCATTAATTAACAAAACTCACATCTGTCATGGTTATCACTCACCCAATCAACGTCTACTAGCATAGCATGGCATAATAAGCAAACGTAGAAGTAACTCCCAAAGGTTTGATAATAAATGGGTAATAGGTACTACCTCATCTACTTCCTATCCCACAATTTAATTAGATCCTAACCATGCAATGTGTGAGGGTTGATCTAATGCAATAAAACTGGGTAGTAGAAAAGTTATGATCAAAGTGTTAGTTGCCTTGCTGATGATCCGCAAAACCTAGAGATTCGAAGTAACAGGCGGCGCACTCCGGGTATTCTATCGCAGACAAACAAACAAGCATACAATAAGTACTCATCTAATGCACGAGTAAAACTCAAATAAGAGATCTAACCAGAAAGTTCAACTTAAGAACTCCTGTTGGCAAAAAGAATCAAATCGAACGAAACAACGAAAGTCAAACGGCGAAAGAAAACAACTTCGTTCTACTAATCTGGATCTAAGGCAATTTTTGCAGTAGCAAAACCTTGTTTAATTTGGTTAAACGGATAGAGGGTTTCGAGACGAAACTCTAGGCGCTTGAATCGCCTGATTCCGATAAACGAGCGAAAAGTTATACTAAAAAGAAAATCAGATCAGGAATCGCGATCAGAAAAATCGTGGATTTAATCCAAGAAAAAGAAAAATGACGAACGCTCGCTAGAACGAACGAACGGACAAACGCTCGCTATTTAAATAAACCGGAAAAACCTATCTATTTAAAAAAACTGAATCTAAAAAAACTGACGGAAAACCGATCGGTTTTCTAAAAATAAACCGGGCACGGATTTCGAGGCGGCAGCGAACCTCGGCGAGCATGCGGCGGCGGCGGCGGCGGCGAGGCGGGGCGGCGAGGCGGCGGCTGGCGGGGCGGGGCGGGGCGGCTCGGGGCTAGGGTTTGCCCGGGTGGGCTGCCCCGGCTTATAAAGCCTGCCGGGCCAGAGTCCCGGACGGGCACGACCCGGTTAGGTCGGTTCACTTTTTTTTAAATAATTACGCTCGGAAGAAAAATAAAAAGAAATACTAAACAGACTCCAAAAATTCTGAAATAAATTTTCGCGGGCTTCTAAAATCAAGCCGCACAAGGTGAACATTTATTTGGGACCTAAATGCAATTTTGAAAAACGCACATTTTTCCTAAATTCAAATAAAACACCGAAAAACTCCGAAATAAAATCCTATTTGATTTTATTATTAAATCCTCAATATTTCTTTATTTTGGGAAAGTCATTTTATTCCCTCTCTCATATTTTTGTAATAGAAATAATTGATGATAAAAATAGATAAAATCAAATGATCCTATTCTCAAAATTCGAGAAAACTCAAATATGAAAATAACGAAATCCCCAACTCTCTCTGTGGGTCATTGAGTTGCGTAGAATTTCTAGGATCAACCAAAATGCAAAATAAAATATGGTATGCAATGATGATCTAATGTATAACAATCCAAATTGAAAATTTGGGATGTTACAAACCTACCCCCCTTAAGATGAATCTCGCCCTCGAGATTCGGGTTGGCTAGAAAATAGGTGAGGGTGATCCTTGAACAAATCTTCCTCTCGCTCCCAGGTGGCTTCATCCTCTGTGTGGTGGCTCCACTGAACTTTGCAAAACTTGATAACCTTGTTGCAGCTAACTCGACTAGCAAACTCGAGAATCTTAATTGGTTTCTCCTCGTACGTCAAATCGTTATCCAACTGAATAGTTTCCAAAGGCACTGTGTCTCTCAAAGGTATGTCAGCCATCTCCGCGTGGCATTTCTTTAACTGAGAAACGTGGAACACATCATGAACTCCTGATAATCCTTCGGGCAATTCCAACTTGTAGGCCACTTCTCCCATACGCTCCAAAACTCGATATGGTCCTACAAATCGTGGTGCTAACTTCCCTTTAACTCCAAAACGCTTTGTTCCCCGAAGTGGAGATACTCGAAGATAAGCTCTATCTCCGACTTTGTAAACTGTCTCCTTGCGTTTAGAATCTGCATAACTTTTCTGTCTGGACTGGGCTACCTTGAGCCTATCACGAATCAACTTCACCTTCTGTTCAGACTCTTTAATCAAGTCAGGTCCAAACAACTGGCGGTCTCCAACTTCGTCCCATGACAACGGTGTCCTGCACCTCCTTCCGTACAAAGCTTCGAAAGGGGCCATCTTTAAACTGGTTTGGTAACTGTTGTTGTAAGAGAACTCTGCATATGGAAAATTATCGTCCCAACTAGATCCATAATCTAGCGCACAAGCTCTCAGCATATCCTCCAAAATCTGATTGACTCTCTCGGTCTGTCCATCTGTCTGTGGATGAAAAGCTGTACTGAATTCTAGCCTGGTACCCAAAGTTTCGTGCAACTGCTTCCAGAACTTTGAGGTAAACTGGGTTCCTCTATCTGATACTATACTCCTTGGAACTCCATGCAAACATACAATCCTGGTCATGTATATCTTTGTCAACTTAGCACTGGTGTAAGTGGTCTTTACCGGGATAAAATGAGCTACCTTCTTCAATCAATCAACTACAACCCAAATCGAGTCATAGCCTGAACGAGTCCTTGGCAATCCCGTGATAAAATCCATGCCTAGCTTTTCCCACTTCCATTCGGGTATCGGCAATGGTTGTAACAATCCTGCTGGCTTCTGATGCTCTGCCTTTACTCTCTGACATACATCACAAATTGCTACATACTCCGTAATATCCTTCTTCATTCCGGTCCACCAGAAAATATCCTTCAGATCCAAATACATCTTGGTATTTCCTGGGTGAATTGAATACGGTGAGTCATGTGCCTCTTGCAAAATCAACTTCCTGATCTCCGGGTCATTGGGCACGTAAACACGGTCTTCAAACCATAGGGTATCATGCTCATCCTCACGAAATCCTTTAGCTTTTCCTTTGCTCAGTTTCTCCTTAATAGCGGCAATCTCTTTGTCAGTCTTCTGAGCTTCTCTGATTCTATCCATCAAAGTTGACCGAATCTCCAATGCTGCTATATAGCCTCTCGGAACTATTTCCAAACATAGTTCACAAAGGTTTTCTGCTAACTCCTTGGGTATTTCTCCCGTCATTAACGTATTGACATGTCTCTTATGGCTTAATGCGCCAGCTACTACATTAGCCTTTCCGGGGTGATAATGCAATCTCATATCATAATCCTTGATGAGCTCCAACCATCTCCTTTGTCTGAGATTCAACTCCTTCTGTGTGAAAATGTACTTCAAACTCTTATGATCTGTGTACACCTCATAATGGTTTCCAATGAGGAAATGCCTCCATGTTTTCAAAGCATGCACTACGGCTGCTAACTCCAAATCATGCGTGGCATAATTTAACTCATGAGGCTTCAGTTGTCTTGAGGCATATGAAACAACTCTCCCTTCCTGCATAAGCACTGCTCCAAGTCCTCGACGTGAAGCGTCGCAATACACCTCATAATCTTTGGTCTGGTCTGGCAAAATCAACACTGGTGAGGTAACCAAACGTTTCTTCAACTCCTGGAAACTAGCCTCACATTCCTCCGTCCATATGAACTTGGTATCTTTCTTTAACAACTCAGTCACGGGCTTTGCAATCTTTGAGAAATTCTCAATAAATCTCCGGTAGTATCCCGCGAGTCCAAGGAAACTCCGGATCTCTCCAACTGTTGTTGGCGCTTCCCAATTGGTCACGGTATCAACTTTAGTGGGATCTACTGATATACCTTCTCCGGATATAACGTGTCCGAGGAATCCTACTTCCTTCAACCAAAACTCACATTTGCTGAACTTGGCATATAATTGATGTTCTCCGAGCTTTCCAAGTACCAAACGCAAATGCTCCTCATGCTCCTCTTCATTCTTCGAATAAACCAGGATATCATCAATGAACACTACGACAAACTTATCCAAAAACTCCATAAACACTTTGTTCATCATGTTCATAAAATAGGCAGGTGCGTTAGTTAGACCAAATGACATAACGGTATACTCGTACAGCCCATACCTGGTGGTAAAAGCTGTCTTCGGAATATCCTGTTCTCGAATCTTCAACTGGTGGTATCCTGATCGCAGATCGATCTTGGAAAATACCTTAGCTCCTTGCAATCGATCAAACAGATCATTAATCATTGGTAGTGGGTACTTGTTCTTGATCGTTACTTCGTTCAATCCTCGATAATCAACAACCATCCTTAACGATCCATCCTTCTTCTCCACTAGAAGTACTGGTGATCCCCAAGGCGAAGAACTTGGGCGGATATATCCCTTATCCAGTAACTCCTTAATCTGCTTCTTAATTTCCACCAAATCCTTTGCTGGCATCCTATATGGTCTCTTTGGTATTGGCCCTGTGCCTGGCAATAGCTCAATCAAAAACTCGATATCTCTATCCGGTGGCATGCCTGGCAACTCCTCTGGAAATACTTCAGGGAAATCCCTTACCACTGGTACTTCCTCCTGCACAACTCCTGTTAGGCAATTTACTTGAGTCCTCTTTGGCACATGCCGGGATACATACTTGATCCTTCTCCCTTCTGGGGTGGTAAGCAAAATTGACTTACTAGCACATTCAATATTCCCTTCATACTTTGATAACCAATCCATGCCTAATATCACATCTAATCCTTGGGATTCCAATACTGTCGTGGAATTGTCACGGCAGATGTCCTAGTGTAAGGACTTAGTCGCGAGGCCAACACATCTATGTGGTAGCTTGAAGGGGTTGAGCGGAATCGAGAGACGCAACACACAAGACGAGGATTTCGACAGCTTCGGGCCCCGGGAAACATCATCCGGTAATAACCCTACGTGCTGTTTGTGGCTAGGTCTCATTATGATCATGAGGGAGTCGCCGTAAGCCGACTCTCCTCTTTGTGTCTAGCCCTAGATATTGTTTCTTGTTGCTTGCCCCTCTTTGGGGAGCCCTGCCCCTCCTTATATAAGTTAGAGGGGTGGGTTACATGTGGAGTCCTAGTAGGACTAGGATTAGTCTATCTTCTCTTACAAGTTGATTACAAGTCCGGGTCTTGCTTCCTCGTAAAGGATATATTCCTCACGCCTTTCCTCTTAAGCCGGCCTACCATAACATAGCCGGCCTTCTGGGCCTTGAGCCTCTTGGGCCACCAGGTCTTGTCGCTCCTTTGATCCGCTTGCTAGGTCACCCATAAGTCGCCAGGCTCGGGCGAGTCACTTAGTGAGTCATCCAGTCAGGGCGGGTCATTAGTGAGTCGCCAAGTCCGGCCGGGTTATACATCTGCCGGGTCATACCGTGGGGTATATCCCCGACATTAGCCCCCAAGTTTAATTTGGATTTATCCATCTTAAACTGATCTGCAACATAAACACAAGAACAAATTGAGAGGTTGCACTCCGGGTTAAATATTCTTGTAAGCCGGCACTTGATCATCCTTAAGTCCTTGTCATCTCCTCCTTCTGGAAAATCCAGGTCAATGGACCAACTTCGTAGTCAATTTGCTTGTAGAAGAAATATTGTAAATAGAGCATCCATTTGAGTCGGCCTTCAATGCTCTGACTTGACAAAAATATTGGTCTTCAAATATTCAACTTATATTCAGCCGACTTGAGATATAAAACTTGCCGGTTTATGATTACCAAAATTGCCGGGTTATAAATAGATGATGCCGAGTCATAATTGTCGCCGACGCCGGTTTATGTTTTTTGCAGACACCGGGTCAATCTGATTTACTCAAACTGAAAATTTGAACATATTTCTCCCTTATATCCATAATACCTGTAGCCCCCAAGGGCCGGTTTAATCAGCATGAATAAGCCGGGACTTATCACCATGGCTTTAAATGAAATCCAGTTGTGTAGCCCCCATGAGTCGGCTATAGTCATAGTAGTGTAGCCGGGTCATCCTAGAATTGTCTTAAGCAAAGAGCAATATGCATTAGCCCCCAAGTGTCGGGTCATTATGTAATAATGAGCAGGGACTTTGTAAATATGATGATGTAAATTCGAGCAGTAACGAGTAGCCCCCAAGGGCTGGCTTAGTAAGATAATACTAAGCTGGGACTTTTCATTGAAAATAATATCATATGATGTAACCCCCATCCTGGGGCTTGAACCCACGTCCAGAAGGTTAAGAGCTTTATGCTTTACCAACTGAGCAGTGGATCCTTCAATATATAATGGAATAAGGCTTGTGTATCTTGAATTTTAACAGGAGCAATTGGTAGCCCCCAAGGGCCGGCTCATTACAATGGGATGAGTCGGGTCTTCAATAAGGCCAATAAAAATGACTTTGCATTAGCCCCCAAGTGTCATGGTGCATGCTTGCAGCGACATGAGACTTGCATATTTGATGTAACCTCAACTTGAATAATGTAGCCCCCAAGTGCCGGGTCGTAAGCCTGCAGCGACTCAGGACTATTTCCTCCATTGTAAAATAAATCATGCCCATTGATAAAGATAATAGCTGTGGCGCTAAAGCGACTTTTAAAACCTCAATCATAATACTGGTTATTGATAATCATAATAGAAATCCAGCCATGTTGGCTATTCAAAATTTGAATAATATAATCCGGTATGAAAACCTCAATCATTCAATATCATCATTGAAAATCCAGCCATGTTGGCTATTTAAAGAATTCAAATACCTTATCTGTTGACAAGTAAATCCGGAGTTTAAATACCCGGCGGCTCTTGGCCAATGGCGATTCTATACGCCTTCATTGTAAACCGGAATTTTCATGACCCGGCGGCTTATAGCCTTTTGAGAAAAATCCAGAACGGATAATCATTTTGAAGCATCAACTTTGGTAATGAGCTTGAACTTAATCATTTACATGTCATATTTCTGCAAATCCTGCAGAGAGTTTAAACAACATATGCCCTGGCGACTTAGCGTCAAAACCAGGGCGGGTCATAATATCTCACATATAACTACTGTGATATTGAATTTGTACTGCCGGCTTACATAACCTGTGCAGTAAGGGTGATAACCCAATCCTTAGAAGCCAATGCTTCCACATAGATGATGATTGTCATAAACTGGCGACTTATAGTCAACAGTCAAGCCGGGTTAAGCATAAAACACTTATATATATTTGAGATATAATCCCAAAAAGGTCTCAAGTTAAGTAATTGTGGCTGCAATAAACCTTACCAGAGACAGAATAAAACTTTTTGAGGCTTCTGATTCGGATACGATCAATAAACCGTTCCAAAGGGGTTAAGCTAAGATTCGAATACGATCATATAGCCCCCAGTGGCTTTGGCGATGCCGATCAAGAGGGTATCGACAGCTATGTTCTCTTTAGTTCGAATACGACCTATGTTTGAACAGGAAGCCCCCAAATGACCTTGAGAGTTGTTTAACGATGCTGATTCGAATACGATCCACGTCGGACCCAAAGGGGTTGAGCTATGATTCGGATACGATCAAGAAGCCCCCTAGTGGGTTTGGCAGTATGCCAATCAAAAGGGTTTTGACAGCTATGTTCTCTTTGGTTCGAATGCGACCCATGTTTGAACAGGAAGCCCCCAAGTGACCATATAAATTTTGGCATTGCGCCGATCAAGAGGGTACTGATAGCTATGCTCGATGATCAGGAAGCCCCCAAGTGATCATAATAAGATAAGCCGTAAGGCAGGATATCCAAGTTTGAACCGCTCATCATGGCAACAAGTTCTTTTGGCAACCTTTAATTTTTCTGAGAACTCGAACTTGCGAGAGATTAAATCTTTTTGAACTGGAACTTTAAACCAGATTTAAAAGCTTCAAAACTTTGTGAGAGACAAATTTACCTTGAGCCGGATTTTGAACCGGATTTGATAGCTTCAAAGCTTTGTGGGAGAGAGATGTCTCTTGAGCTATATTTTAAACCGGAATCTTCATTTTGAGCCGAATTTTTTTTCTGACGGCCTTTAAATATTCACCAATAAAGAGTAGCCTCCGGGGCCGGGTTATCTTCCCTTCAATCACCCGGAGTCCTTGAATTCATTGAAACTGGCTAATTTTGCCGAGCCACACCATTGTAGCCCCCGAGTCTCAAGATGACTCGAAGAGTTGGCTTGAGATTCTCCATATTTGACCATAGCAGAAGGTGTATATCATTGGTGTTGATAATGCGATGTGAATCCACAGAAGGTTGAGGTGACTGCGGCAGGTTATAAATGATCTTGTATGAGCCGTGTCAGCAACTCGGCCAATGGTTCCTTCCAACTGGTTGTTTGAAGTTTAACCAAACTGTAGTGGTGGCGACTTGTGCGCCTGCCCATTGAACCATCCAGTGTAGACGCCGGCTGATAATATATGATAATTTGCCTCCAATTTGTTGGAAGAAAACCGGGCTTCCCAAGTAGTGACTTGCTCATACTCACTAAACAGCTCATCTAGACTAGTGCGGCCCAGTGCGTTGATGTAGACCAGGCCGCGAGAGAGGGACGGTAAAAACGACCGTCGCATCAGAGGTGGATCAAAACAGATGAGTCGGCCGCAGTGCTGTAAACTGGCGCGGGCGAGTCAACCACATTGTCCTGCATCAACAATAGTGCAGACCAAGGCAAAGATAAACTGCTCTTTGACAACAATAATATATGCCAATAAAATATATCTTAGATGGATATCACCTAATGTGCCAGGCCGGAAATGATTTGCCATGAAATTGATGATCGCTTGGTGAAATTGAAGTCGCTCACGGATGAACCGGTGCGGACGGGTGAGTCGGCCGCGACGTTTGTAAGCCGGCGCAGACAGCGAGTCGACCGCGGCGTTATAAACCGGTGTGGGCGGGAGAATCGGCCACAGGGGCAAACAATAAGTCAATCGCGTGTGCTGATGTAGCGGGGGTAGCAACCTGCGCAGGATGAGCGCTAGTGCAAAAAATAATATCTGCTCACGCCCCTTTTGCAAGACCTTTTTGTGAGGAATAATGGTCCTGCGAAAAAATAGCATAGACCAAGTAATTGTTCTTTGATAAAAACAATGTGTTAAGAAAAATAAACTTAGATGGATATCACCTGAGTTGTCCGGACGACAAATGATTTATGCATGACGTCCGTAGATAATCTCCAGTAATTTCAATGGCAATTTAAGCCCTTTCAGGTCAGCTTGTCCATACTGGAATATTTGCATTTGATGCTTTCGGTGTAACAGTAGCTCCACCTTCAGAAAATAGCCCGCAGCTTTCAGGTGAGCCAGCAGAAGCAGAGCCAGTGGGCTGGAGCACTATGAAGGGGATAATTCATGCAGCTCAAAGCGGAAACAACAGCAGGCGTAGGCACGGCATCGTCATCCGCCTGGGTGGCTTTGTGCGACGCTCGGGCAACAGGCACACGAGCGCAGACATAAGGCCAAGGCGGCGACTCAGATGCGAGCGACACGGCAGCGAGGGCGGCTCAGAGTGGAGTTGACCCGAAGGAGAGGAACGAATCTCAGTTTGAGCAGCAAAGGGCGGCGACTTTAGCGCAGGGCCGTAGAGGCCATGGTGAGGCCAGGCGGACAAGCACTTTCGGAGCCGGCTCATGCGAGGCTGTAGACGTGACGGTGACAATTTGATGCGGATGCAAAGCGGGTCCCAAGGCAACTTGATCGGGGCGGGTCACGGCGAATCACAGCGGGTCACGACGTGTAACACCCCGGATATGACTTTCCCAATATGTATTCCAACTCTTGTCGTTTCCGGCGTTAAGTTATTTTATTTTCTCGGGTTCGGGTTTTTGTCTCCGTGTGTTTTTATCGTTGTCATGCATCTCATATCATGTCATCATGTGCATTGCATTTGCATACGTGTTCATCTCATGCATTCGAGCATTTTCCCCGTTGTCCATTTTGCATTCCGGCGCTTCGTTCTCCTCCGGGGGTCATTTCTACCTTTCTTTCATGTGTGGGGATTAAACATTTCCGGATTGCACCGAGACTTGCCAAGCAGCCTTGGTTTACTACCGGTAGACCGCCTGTCAAGTTTCGTATCATTTGGATTTCGTTTGATACTCCAACGGTTAACCGAGGGACCGAAAAGGCCTCGTGTGTGTTGAAGCCCAACACCCCTCCAAGTTGGCCCAAAACCCACCAAAACCTTCTCCATCATCTAGAGCGCTCGATCACGATCGCGTGGCCGAAAACCGCACCTCATTTGGACTCTCCTAGCTCCCTCTATGCCTATATAAAGACCCCCTCCTCCAAATTCGCGGATCCCCTTTCCCAAACCCTAAAAAATCGGATCTCGCCACCGCCGGACACGTCCGGACGGAGCCGGACACGTCTGCGCCCCACCGCCGCGCCAATCAGCGCGCGCCACGTGGCTCCCCGCCACCCGCCGCCGCAGAGGCCCGCGCGGCCCAGCGCGGGCCCCCGATCCCGGTCGGCCGTCTTCCCGCGCCGCCCCACTCCTCCTTTTCCCGCGTCGCCGCCTTCTCCGTTGCGCCACCGCGGCGCCATTGCCGGCCGACCGCGCCGACCGCTGCCTCCTCACCGTCCTCCGCTGAGCTCCCTCCCCGACGTCGCTCCTCGCCGGGGACACGCCACCGCGCCGCGCCGCACTCCCCAGGAGCCCCTGGATCCGGTCCGCTCCCTCCCCGACGCTGCCCCGCGACGAACGCAGGCCGCCGCAAGCTCCCGTCGCCAGTGAACCTCGGATCCGCCGCCGCTAGAGTGCTCTTCGCCAGATCTGGATCGGGAGCTACAGTAAACCCTAACCGCGAGGTGGTGAATTTCTACTAAGTCCTCAAATTCTCAGATTCATTTGCTCCTATTCATCACATCGTAACTCCTCATCTGTAGCTCCGTTTTGGGCATATAGCATATCAAAATGTTCGTCTCAGAGAGTACATCATTTCATCTCGTTGCATCATTTTCATTGGAGTTCATCTTGATGCCCGAAATGCTGTTAGAAGAGTGCTACTTGAGATATTTGTCAGATCAGCTGCTCCATTTAGATATTTGTCATTTTTGCCATGATTATTGTGTGCATGATATGCCCTGGTGTTCTACATATGTTTTGTTAAGGGTTTTGCCATATTTCCAGAGGTGCAACCCATGTATTTTTGTGATGTGTGTGGTGACTAGCACAAGCTTGCAAAGTGAGGCACTTGGTAATGCTTATTTCAGGGACTTAGCATTTCCACTAAGTCCTTGACCTGTTTATCTCATATGGCCTTATGTTCATGTTGTTTCCTAGTGATCCGTGCCTCTTTTGAGGATGATAAGTAAGGATGTTTTGTTAATCTTGTAGTGCTCTATCCATCCATGTCTTTGTTTGCAATTATGGAGCACCCTAGCTTGAGTCAATCGAGCTCTACTTTTGCTATTTCGTGAATCTGGGCAGATTGTCTACTTGTTAGCGATTTTGCCGATGATGTTGTAGTTGATCCATGCATGCTAAGTTATTGTTCTTACCATGTCTAGCTTGTATTTTGTGTATTCTTGATGGGTGTATGCTTAGTTTGCCATGACTTGCTCTGTAGTGAGTGCATCTTGCTCGTAAACATGCCTACTTGATATCTGTTTTCAGCATGCTCCAGTTTTCACTAAGTTTGTGAACCGATTATGTTTTTGCCATGTTCACATGCTTGCAAATGTGTTTTCTGGTCCCTTTTGGCTCAAGGTCACTAAGAGACTTTTGTTAAGATCTTTGAGTAGCTCCATGCCATGCTTTACTTTGCCATGTTCAGGTCCTGTAGCATATAGTTTTCATGCTCCGAAGAGTGCTATCTGATCTGAAATTCCAGACAAGTGTTAATTTCACTAAGTCTGAAATCTGTTTACCATATGCATTTTTGCCATGCTTGTTTGAACCTGTTAATGGATGAATTGGCCGTAGCTCAGTGCTAGACTTTTGTTAAGCATCACGAATGCACCCCTACCATGTATTTTGATGCCATGTTTGGGTGCTGTAGCATGTTCATCTTGTTGCTTTTAGATGGCTACTTGCTGTAAATCGCAGATCGGTGTCATATTTGAATCGCTTGCCATTTCCAAACCGTAGCTCCGATTCCGGCGTTCTTTATATCGTTTTCAAGCGATTTAATCTCATCTTTCCAGTGACACATTTGGATTTCCATGTTGAGGCCAGGTTCATGCATTTCTTGTCAAATCTTGCATATGCATCGCATATTGCATCCCGCATAGCATACCATGTTTGCATCATATTGTTTGATCCTTGCACGTGGTTGATTGTGTACTTGTTGCTTGTTTGTCTTGTTTGGGTAGAGTCGAGAGACGAGTTCGCTAACGAGGATCCCGTTGAGTTTGCTTTTGAGGATTCAGTCAACTCTGACAACTGTGCAGGCAAGATGATCATACCCTCGAAATCACTACTATCTTTGCTTTGCTAGATGCTCGCTCTTTTGCTATGCCAATGCTACGATGCCTACCACTTGTTTTCAAGCCTCCCAAATTGCCATGTCAAACCTCTAACCCACCATGTCCTAGCAAACCGTTGATTGGCTATGTTACCGCTTTGCTCAGCCCCTCTTATAGCGTTTCTAGTTGCAGGTGAAGATTGGAGACCGTTCCTTGTTGGAACACTATTTTATTTGTTGGGATATCATCATATTGCCTTGTTATCTTAATGCATCTATATACTTGGTAAAGGGTGGAAGGCTTGGCCTCTCGCCTAGTGTTTTGTTCCACTCTTGCCGCCCTAGTTTCCGTCATATCGGTGTTATGTTCCCGGATTTTGCGTTCCTTACGCGTTTGGGTTATAATGGGAACCCCTTGATAGTTCGTCTTGATTAAAGATTTTCCAGCAATGCCCAACCATGGTTTTACCATTTGCCTCCTATCCTCTTTTTCCCTTGGGTTTCCGGAGCCCGAGGGTCATCTTATTTAAACCCCCCCGGGGCAGTGCTCCTTTGAGTGTTGGTCCACCTGTCAGCTGCCGGTGGCCACCAGGGGCAACTCTGGGCTGGCCTAACCGTACCTAAGACAATCTGAGTGTGCCCTGAGAAAGAGATATGTGCAGCTCCTATCGGGATTTGTCGGCACATTCGGGCGGTGTTGCCGGTCTTGTTTTAACCTGTCGAAGTGTCTTGAAGAACCGAGGTACCGAGTCTGATCGGAACGTCTCGGGAGGAGGTCTATTCCTTCGTTGACCGTGAGAGCTTGTCATGGGCTAAGTTGGGACTCCCCAGCAGGGATTTGAACTTTTGAAAGCCGTGCCCGCGGTTATGGGCAGATGGGAATTTGTTAATGTCCGGTTGTAGATAACTTGAACCTTAACTTATTTGAAATGAATCAACAGTGTGAGTTACCGTGATGGTCTCTTCTCGGCGGAGTCCGGGAAGTGAACACGGTGTTGGAGTAATGCTTGCCGCAGGATTTCTCTCTAGTTATTCGACCGCGCTTTGCCTTCTCTTCTCGCTCTCTTTTGCGAACAGGATAGCCACCATATATGCTAGTCGCTTGCTGCAGCTCCACACATATTTACCTTACCTTACCTATTAAGCTTAAATAGTCTTGATCGCAAGGGTGCGAGATTGCTGAGTCCCTGTGGCTCACAGATTACTATTACACCAGATGCAGGGCCTGATGATTCCGCTCCAGGTGACGCGCTTGAGCTCAAGTGGGAGTTCGACGAGGACTCTCAGCGATACTATGTTTCCTTTCCTGATGATCAGTAGTGGTGCCCAGTTGGGGTGATCGGGACCATGTCGCATGTTGGGTTATCTTTTATTTTGGCGCCATAGTCGGGCCATGAGTGTTTGGTTGATGTAATGCTAGTTTATGTACTTGATTGACGTGGCGAGTGTAAGCCAACTATGTTATCTCCCCTTTTATTATCTATATTACATGGGATGTTGTGATGATTGCCTGACTTGCGACATATGCCTTCAATGCGATTATGTCTCTAAGTCGTGCCTCGACACGTGGGAGCTATAGTCCCATCGAGGGTGTTACATGGCGGAAGCTGGTTCCAGCAGCGAAGGCCTCAGCAATAGGGTTCAACTTCTTACCACAGTCCAATCCCTTTTTCAGGTTGTACACGGAGAAGCAGAACCATGGTCGTGAGGAACGGCAGCGTGCCGGTGAGCCCGCAGCGGCGGCTCATTGCATGGCAGCAGTTCGTAGCAGGCAAGGCGGGTCACAGCAGGGCCCGGTCAGCGAGGGCCAGCTCAGAGGTAGGGTGAGGAGAGGCTCGACGGTTGAAGGTGCGCCGGCGAGGCCCGACCATAGAGGTCATGGCAGAGGCGGAAACAACCACACCGGTGAGACAAAGGCCACGGTGTGTCAGCGCTGGTCCGGTACAGCCGTGATAGTTGCGGTCTTTTTTTTCAGAAGCGCGCAAGGACAACCCAGAGTCCATATCCTCCTTGGTCGTAGATAACTTTCCACTTTTTTTTCTTTGCAACTTGTAGCTGGTTTGACTCGGATACGGGCATGACTTGATACGCCCGCTACAGTGACGAAATCGATCTGTTCTTCATCTCAGCGGATTGTAAGTCGCCGTAGTTGACGTTAAGCTCCACAGATTGTAAATCTAAATTGATGAACTTGAAGCTTGACGCTGATGCTGGTTTTTCCGGCTCTTCTTCATCCAAAAAATTGTGAACTCTCAATCCTTAGAAGAGACCCCTCCAAGAACTCAACCCCACCGTGCGCAGGCCCCACGGTGGGCGCCAACTGTCGTGGAATTGTCACGGCACATGTCCTAGTGTAAGGACTTAGTCGCGAGGCCAACGCATCTATGTGGTAGCTTGAAGGGGTTGAGCGGAATCGAGAGACGCAACACACAAGACGAGGATTTCGACAGCTTCGGGCCCCGGGAAACATCATCCGGTAATAACCCGACGTGCTGTTTGTGGCTAGGTCTCATTATGATCATGAGGGAGTCGCCGTAAGCCGGCTCTCCTCTTTGTGTCTAGCCCTAGATATTGTTTCTTGTTGCTTGCCCCTCTTTGGGGAGCCCTGCCCCTCCTTATATAAGTTAGAGGGGCGGGTTACATGTGGAGTCCTAGTAGGACTAGGATTAGTCTATCTTCTCTTACAAGTTGATTACAAGTCCGGGTCTTGCTTCCTCGTAAAGGAGATATTCCTCACGCCTTTCCTCTTAAGCCGGCCTACCATAACATAGCCGGCCTTCTGGGCCTTGAGCCTCTTGGGCCCCCGGGTCTTGTCGCTCCTTTGATCCGCTTGCTAGGTCACCCATAAGTCGCCAGGCTCGGGCGGGTCACTTAGTGAGTCGTCCAGTCAGGGCGGGTCATTAGTGAGTCGCCAAGTCCGGCCGGGTTATACATCTGGCCGGGTCATACCACGGGGTATATCCCCGACAAATACTATTAGGTCTGAGGGAAAAACATAGTTACCAATCCTTAATGGTAACCAATCACACCATAGACTAGCCACATACTCTGCTCCCGGCAAGGTTACTAACATGGGTGACCTAAGGGCTTGGGTTGATAGGTTATACTTGTCCACAAATCCCCTTGAGATGTATGAATGCGATGCACCAGTATCAAAAAGAACGAGTGTAGTAAATGACTTAACCAAAAACTTACCTATTACTACATCGGGCTGAGCTTCAACCTCCTCTACGCTAACGTAGTTCACCTGTCCCCTGTTGAAAGGGTTTGGTTCTTCCCAGAACTTCCATTGCCATTTTGGCCTTCAGGACATTCATTGGCATAATGTCCGGTCTTCTGACACTTAAAGCAAGTGACTTGGCTCAGGTCCTTCTTGGCTGGGGTTGGTGGGTTGGTGCGGTTCTGGCCGTTGCTTCCTCCATTGCCATTACCATTCTTGGTGCCATTGTGATTGTGCGAGCTACCTCCTCCATGGGTATGCTGAAAATGTCCTCCCGGTCTAGGGGTAAAACGTGGCTTCTGCTGAGCTCCTGAATTGTACTTCCCTTGTCCATACTTCCTCTTGCGATTCTCAATTTGCTGTTGCTTCCCTTCAATCATAAGAGCACGATCTACCAACTCCTGGTAGTTGTTCAAGGTTGCTACCATCAACTGCATGCTCAACTCATCATTCAGTCCTTCCAGAAACTTCTCCTACTTAGCTGCATCCGTAGCAACGTCATCTGGGGCATAACGTGCTAACTTACTAAATTCCTCCACATACTGGCCAACTATCCGTCCTCCTTGGCGTAAGTTGCGAAACTCACGCTTCTTCATGGTCATAGCTCCTGCTGAAACATGTGCAGTTCGAAAAGCCTGCTGAAACTGGTCCCATGTGACAGTGTCGACTGGGAAAGTGGCTGTGAAATTTTCCCACCATGATGCCGCGGGTCCTTCTAACTGATGTGCGGCAAACTTCACCTTCTCTGCGTCTGTGCATCCTGATGTGGTCAACTCCCTAGCTGTCTTGCGGAGCCAATCATCTGCTACTATCGGCTCGGTGCTACTGGAAAACACCGGCGGATTTAGCCTAAGAAAACGGGCTAAGTGGTCAACAGGTGGTGGTGGTGGTGGGTTGTTGTTGTTGTTCCCCTGATTCTGATTCTGGACTAGCAACTGCATCAATGTGTTCTGCTGCTGGATCAACTGGGTAAGCTCCGATGGAAAGGCAAATCCGGGGTCACGTCTCGGAGGCATCTGAGGGTTTAGAAAAGATGAGATGTAAGAATAGAGGGGGTCTAAAGAGAAAACACTACCCATATGCACATGAGGCAAAATCAAACAATTCACTTCATTCAATCAAACAAGGGCATACAATCGATCTATCTATCGCAAAAGTGCTCGGACTACTATATTTACATGGTGGACTACTACTACTGATGAGGTGGTCTACTAGAAATATTCTTCGGTTGCAGACTCCATGATATTTGCTCCCGCTTCATCAACATAGTCATCATCGCTACTATCTGGATCCGAATCGGTGCCGTCGATGATGATGTAGTCTTCCGGGCTAATCTCCTTGGGTTCTTCGTCTTCCTCTACTGGCGTAGGGCCTCCCATAAATATTCCAATCTTCTTGATCAGGTCGTCATTCTTCTCCACCAATACTTCAATTTCCTCTTCATAATCTTCACATGTAGCCTTGAGTTCTTCCTCCAGTTCCTTGATTCTAGTCTTAGCCTTCTTTAGATCTATCATGTCGGCGCACATCTGGTTCTCCTGTCGTCGAATGTGCTGGTTTAGCTCCTGGATAAAAGTTGCGATTGATCTATCCTTTCTGGTGCTGATCATCTCCCAGTGTTCATCTCGGTGCCCACAAATCTGGTAGATAGTATCCTTGAGATCATTGCGGTAGACTTCTCCAATGCGTCCCATGGCAATGTGAGCTGCCATGCTCTTTCCTAGACTCCAAGTTGGTGCATCAAAAGAAAACTCTATGGGCTCAGTGACTGGCATGAACGTCCTTCCTGGAACTTGAACTTGAATCATCCAACGCTCTTCTTCAGGTAAAGTGGCATTGTAGGTTCCGGTGAAGCTTGGTACTCCTATGTTCAGGTATCTAGTAACTTCCTTCAAGTGACGTCCAAAGGGTGTATCTTCATACGGTTGCGTGAACTTGTTCCTTGCATCCACCATCCTAAAAGAGTAGAAAAAGATGAGAAGTCAGAAGAGAGTGAATAGTGATCTAGGTCTTTAGCTTAGTGGTCGTGTCCTACAGTCAGCGTGTGCTCTGATACCATCTCTGTAGCGACCAGACCTCAAACAGTCTAATCTCTATGCTCCGGTGTCATCCCTGGATCAGTAATGCTGACACCACACAGTACTCAAAGGATTTATAGCAGAGTAGCAATCACACACTTATTACATCGAGTGTCTCAAAAGAGAACTTATTACAATAAATATGGCTTAAGGCCATCTAATAACGATAACAGCGGAAGGCTTGGAAGATAAGTGAGTCCATCAACTCCAACGGCATCACTGAGTATAGAACCACGACCTAAAACTCCTTAATCATCGTCTGAAAAGTCTGCAACATTAACGTTGCAGCCCGAAACGGGTCAGCACATGGAATATGCTGGCAATGTAACACATAGAGAGTAATGGAATGAAACAGCTATACTATATGCATATTTGGCTGGTGGAAAGCTCTATGGTTACAGTTTTGCGTAAAGCCAAATTTTCCCTACTTCAAAGGAATAAATTTATTTAACTATCATGGTAGTTGTTAAACATTGTGAATGGTTGACAACATTCTCAATCCCAATTAAGCATCATCATTAAACATAACCCAACAAAATTAATTTAGAGTAACATGTTGAGATTCACACGATAATTCGGGTACTAGATACTCAAGATGTCCATAACCGGGGACACGGCTAACCATGATTAGTTTATTACACTCTGCAGAGGTTTGCGCACTTTTCCCCACAAGACTTGATCGCCTCCGTTTGGTTTCTCGCACTACAGGGTGTTTGAGAAGATGGATGACCGAGACATAGTCTTTCAGAAGTGCTAGCACCTTACGATCGGGTAGACCGTACCACCTACATCCCCTACATCTGCTAGTCTACCACTGTAAGAGTTCGCACGACTTAGTCAACTATGCTAGAGCCCATAATAGCTTGTGGCTGCACACGGAAGTTTCTAGTATGAATAGTCTCATGATCCCTTTGAGCCTGGGTGGCGGTCCAAAAGAAAACAGGCAAGTCCTAGAATACCCAGGTGCCTCAATCCACCCAGATGTGTGTTTAAGTTGCCACCTTAGATAAACCATTAATTAACAAAACTCACATCTATCATGGATATCACTCACCCAATCCACGTCTACTAGCATAGCATGGCATAATAAGCAAACGTAGAAGTAACTCCCAAAGGTTTGATAATAAATGGGTAATAGGTACTACCTCATCTACTTCCTATCCCACAATTTAATTAGATCCTAACCATGCAATGTGTGAGGGTTGATCTAATGCAATAAAACTGGGTAGTAGAAAAGGTATGATCAAAGTGTTACTTGCCTTGCTGATGATCCGCAAAACCTAGAGATTCGAAGTAACAGGCGGCGCACTCCGGGTATTCTAACGCAGACAAACAAACAAGCATACAATAAGTACTCATCTAATGCACGGGTAAAACTCAAATAAGAGATCTAACCAGAAAGTTCAACTTAAGAACTCCGGTTGGCAAAAAGAATCAAATCGAACAAAACAACGAAAGTCAAACGGCGAAAGAAAACAACTTCGTTCTACTAATCTAGATCTAATGCAATTTTTACAGTAGAAAAACCTTGTTTAAGTTGGTTAAACGGATAGAGGGTTTCGAGACGAAACTCTAGGCGCTTGAATCGCCTGATTCCGATAAACGAGCGAAAAGTTATACTAAAAAGAAAATCAGATCAGGAATCGCGATCAGAAAAATCGCGGATTTAATCCGAGAAAAAGAAAAATGACGAACGCTCGCTAGAACGAACGAACGGACGAACGCTCGCTATTTAAATAAACCGGAAAAACCGATCTATTTAAAAAAACTGAATCTAAAAAAACCGACGGAAAAACCGAGGAAAACCGATCGGTTTTCTAAAAAAACCGGGCACGGATTTCGAGGGGGCAGCGAACCTCGGCGAGCATGCGGCGGCGGCGGCGGCTCCGGCGGGGCGGCGAGGTAGCGGCGGCGGCGGCTGGCAGCGCGGGGCGAGGCGGGGCGGCTCGGGGCTAGGGTTTGCCCGGGTGGGCTGCCCCGGCTTATAAAGCCTGCCGGGCCAGAGTCCCGGACGGGCACGGCCCGGTTAGGTCGGTTCACTTTTTTTTAAATAATTACGCTCGGAATAAAAATAAAAAGAAATACTAAACGGACTCCAAAAATTTCGAAATAAACTTTCACGAGCTTCTAAAATCAAGCCGCACAAGGTGAACATTTATTTGGGACCTAAATGCAATTTTGAAAAATGCACATTTTTCCTAAATTCAAATAAAACACCGAAAAACTCCGAAATAAAATCCTATTTGATTTTATTATTAAATCCTCAATATTTCTTTATTTTGGGAAAGTCATTTTATTCCCTCTCTCATATTTTTGTAATAGAAATAATTGATGATAAAAATAGATAAAATCAAATGATCCTATTCTCAAAATTCGAGAAAACTCAAATATGAAAATAACGAAATCCCCAACTCTCTCCGTGGGTCATTGAGTTGCGTAGAATTTCTAGGATCAACCAAAATGCAAAATAAAATATGGTATGCAATGATGATCTAATATATAACATTCCAAATTGAAAATTTGGGATGTTACATGATCTTATCTGGTGTTTCCTCGTGAAGATGCTCAACAATTTCAAGTTTATCATTCCTCGTTCTCTCTTCTTCTCCGGTGGATTCTACTCAAGCTTTGATGATCATATCCTTTTCCTCGTTTCAAATGTTTTCCCATACTGGTGCACCTCGTAATCTTTCACTTCTTGTTATTCATTTGTTCTGGAGTGCTTAAGATTATCTCAGAAGATTCATGTTTCCATTCTCGATCCGTTCAAGTTATTTTGAGGTTGTTATCTCATTCAAGCCACTTAATTCAACCGGCGCAATCTATCTTTTAAATCGCTCAACGGTGTATCTTTTGAGTGGGTCCTAACCCACATGTATTTTCCCAGGATCTTACCTGACTCTTCTTTTCTTTTCCCAGAGTTATTCTCAATTTCATATCAAAGTTTGACATAAGAATTAGTTATCATCATTCAAATGTCTTTCTCCAAGATCTTTCGTATTATTTTTCATTGTTGGCTCAACCTCTTTGTTTTTCATTCCGGAGTATATCAACAATTCATGGTGGTGTTTCTCGTCGTCATTCTCAGCATTTGAAGACCAAAGAAGAGTTCCTCTTAAATCCTTGCCTGTTCTCTTAAAGATTCGTGGTTCTAGCTTGATGCCATCCTCTCATAATTGTTTTGATTGCGAGAATTCTTCTCACCCATCCGACGTATTTCAGGAGTCTTTTCAGTTTGATTCTCCGGAGCCCATCATCTCAAACTTATTCATTCTCAGCGTGTAGCTATCGTTCTCCAAATCTTACCGGTGAATCGTTCAAATATCCTCTAATCAGTTCATGACCTCTTCGTTCTCATGTATCTAAATCCCCTCAAGTATCTTCTTTCATTTTTCCAATTCTTCCCGGTGAATTGTGTCTTTGCTACTTTCATTTACAATTCTTATGGCGGTTCGTTCAAGAATTCTCTTCCGTTGTTATTGTATCAATTCATTCCTTCTTTCCAAATCCTACCGGTGGCTTGTTCAAGACTTCTCTCAAGTTTGCGCTATATCTCTCCTCAATCCTTTTTCAAGAGGAATAAGTAGTATGCCAAATCCGTTGCTTGTCATCAATTGAAATTTGTGAAGGATATGCATAACGTAATTCTTATTATTATTTCATCCAAGTGATTAATTTCTTATTCCGGAGGTTCAACAAAATTCTTGATTTCAGTTGTTCATCTTTTGTTTCCGGAGTTCCAAGTTTTCCGCATTATCTCATCGCGAAGCTCCATCTAAATCTTCGCAAGGCTTCACCTTGTGTTCTCAACTTCTCTTCCGTTTTATCATCCTTTTTATTACCGGAGTTCTTCATGGAGGCTCTACATGATGATTCATCAACGATTTAATTCATTCTCGAAATGTTCATCGAGATTCTTTTCAAAGGAACTCAAGTATTCTTCATCTTGCATTTCAAAGTTCAATCCCTTCTCCCTTATCTTTTGAGGTGGTGTTATGCCATTCTTCACATTTTCCCTTTGTGTTTCATGATTCACAAGTTGTCTGGGATGACATATTTTAAACCCATCATTTTGAATTCGTTCATGAGATCCTTCGCAACCCATCAATCTCTTCATTAGAGTTATCTTGTGTCACATTTCACCTTAAGCCTTCCCTAAGGATTGTTGCTATTTATGGTGCTTATAAATGACCCAAGTTCTTCATTTATCCTCCCAGTGAAATAAGTTTCTCGTCTCCTTGTTGATATCAATCCAATTTATTGTTTCCGTTAGTGGCAGAATCTCGCCTCAAGTTTTGGGATGTTTTCAATAAGCCCACAACAAGTTTATTCTTTTCATTGTTCATTTCCCTACAACTCCGTCCAATCCTCTATGGAAGGATGCTTTCAAATTCATTCGAGGTAGAAGATGTTGTTTTCTTCTTCGTTACTTTCAATCTGTTCTATCTTTTGTTCCGGATGCATTGTGATGTTGCACGCTTCGACCCATCATCCCATTTTTGGCAAAGATCATGTTCTTTCCTTTGCTTATTCATTCAACCGGAGTGTCATGCCCTCTTTTCATGTTCTTCCCATTATGTCAAGTTTTGCCTCCCTTCTCAACCGGAGTGTTGTCTGAAATCTTTCTTACCCATTGTGTCATTCTTTCAATAGTTTCTGAGGCAGTGTGTTGTTGATTTCATCAAGTATCCTCTCATCTTGTCAAGTTCATGTTCAATTCCTTCCATTTACAGTCGGAGTGTTGTCCAAATTATATCATTCTCATTCCTTCTCTATCTTGTTTTAACCGGAGTGGTTTCAATATCTATCTTGTCACTTAACCTCTTGATTCTCGTCGTATCCCATGTTCCTCTTTCCTAACGGAGTGTTTTCAACTTCGTTCATCTCCGTTGTATTCTTTCTTTCTAGTTGTTCAACATCTCAAGGTTCTTTGGTTTCACTCGTTTGTCAAGAAGCAACCTTATTTTACTTCTTCCTCTTCCGCCTCTCTTTGGTGCCATCCTTAGATCTCGGGAAGAGATCTCTTGTAAGTGGAGGAGTGTTGTGACGCCCCAAGAACGACGCTCCAGATGCCTCCATGTTTTGCATGTCAGCTGTGTTTTATTTGTGCTTGCTCTATTTATTTTTTTGCATTGCATCATGCCATCATGTCAGCATGTCATTTGATTTTTGCAACCCAGCTAAATAAATTGCATAGATCTTTCGATCTATTTAAATCGAGGGAACCCACATGGTGGTTTCTCTTTAAAACATACCCTCCCAATATTTAGGGAGCTATTATAAAAGTATTCCATTTATTTTGGAATTAACATCAACCCACTTGCAGTTAAAATTCCTTCCTTTTCAAATATTTTAAATCGTTGATCTTTCTCTGACACCCCCAATCCAAGTTGTGGATCTTCGAACTATTTCATAGTGGCCATGCCTTATTCTTTTCCCAACTCTTTCGGTAATTATTTGGACCTCCAAGACATTTCTTTCCCTCTTTTCTTTCCTAATTTGAGAGAATGGAAAAATCCTCATACACTGAAAGCCGACCCATCTCTGCTGGTTCCCAATTCTTCCAGCCCAGCAGGCCACCAGGCCCAACCCGCTCCACCTACCTAGGCCCATTGCACCTGAGGCCCATCTGGATCCCTAAACCTAGCCCCAACCCCCTCCACTCGCTCTCTCCCTCGATGCCCCTTCAGCGCCGCCGCTTGCCCGATGCCCATCTCTCGATCCTTTCCTCCCTCCTGCCAAGTGAGAGAGAGAGAGAACGGCAGCGCCGCCCGCGCTCGATCCCCGTCGCCCTCCTCTCCTACCTCGCACCCTGCTGCCCCGTCCTCCTCGCCCCCGACGCCGACAAGCCTGCCGCCGTCCTCCAGGGCCTCTCCCTTCCTCCCTGTTGCCTGCCTCTCTTCCGGCAGCGCCGCCGCGCCTGCACCCCGCTTCTCACGCGGATGACCTCGTCTCCTCGCCTTACCTGAGGAGCTGCGCTCGTCCCCGACGCCGGGACGCTCGCAACTGCCATGGATCCCGCGCCCGAGCAGAGGAGGTTGCGTCTTCGAGCTCCTTCTGGTTCCCGCGCCTCCGGCAACCAGTGACCACCGGCGAGCGCCCCGTCCAACAAAGGAGCCCGCCAGGATCTCCGAGCCGCTGCAACGCCCTCGTCCCATTTCCCCTCTGCCTCCTCCTTACCGCCTCATAGTCGTCACGCCCCTGCTTGCTGCTTCGACCGCCTGCCCGAGTCCCCTGCATCAGTCCCGGTAGCCGCCATTCCCTGCCGGTGGTCTCCACTGTCCTCGTGCACCTCCGCTTGCTATTGCCGGTGTCGCCAGGGAGTAGCGTGAAGTTCCATCGTTGAAGAGTACCCTTGGTTTCACCAAACACCACACCGCAAGTGCTACCACGATGGCCCTGGAAGAGTTCGGATTCAACGAGTCGACGACGCTCTTGTACAACTACGTTGCTGAGACCGAGACCGGCAAGACCACATAGACGCCCGAACAACTACCGCACCGGATTGCCAAGTCCAATGATATGCCAAGTACCTCTACCGACGACCCCGAATGTCTACAAAAACGTGTACCACTATCGTCGCCGAGATCACGAGAACCTCTACCGACGACCTTGGGGTGGGCACGATGACCGTTATCGAAGACCCATACCTCTACCGCTTCCCGAACATGAACGACTACTTCCTCTTCGACTCTTGAACCACTACTTCCACTACCGTCACCGAGGACTGATAGTACCACTACTTCCCCTACGACCGTTCCGAGAACGTCTACTTTCTCTACTTCGCACCGACTCGATCCGTTCTGAAAATGCACGCTTCAAAGGTATAACCCCAAGACGACTGCCCGTGTATGGATGCATGTTGTATGAGATGCACCCTTGTTTGTCTCGAGTCTGAACTGTCGGTGCATGTTGCCCCTCTTTTGCCTTGCCACCAACATGTGGGAACCCGGTAACCGGGAGCACCCCATCGTTCATCGCATGACACGCTCCCGTCACACTTCCTTTTGCACCGGCATCTCAATCGAGTTACCGAAACCGGAACATTGCCGTGGCATCGTTTTCGTTACCGTCGCCGTGGCACCCTTTCTTTCCACCACGGTGACAAATGCTTCATATTATGCTCATGTCAACTTTAACAAAAATTGCATAAAACTTGCACATTTCATTCGCATCATGATAATAACATTTAAAATGTTTAAAATTGTTGTTGCATTAAATTGCTAATGCACATGAGGATTTACCGGAATTGTTGTTTGATGTTTCCGGCCTCATTTAAAATGCCTAACTGTGTATTTTTACTTATCCTTCACCTCTTGCCATGTTTAATAACATTTAATATTGTTGGATACATAAACGGGAGAGAACTAAATAAATAAATGTGGTGTTTCGTCAATATGCAACGCGTTGCATATTGAGCTCCACTTAATTTGTAGTATTGCTTGTTGCATTTTGCCATGCCATGCATATTTAAACCGACATGCATCATCCTTGGTTGTGCATCATGCTATGTTTATGCTTGTGTGTTTACCATGTTGCTGCCATGCTTCTGATAATAGTGGAGGGTGATAAGAAGAGGAAGACCGTCCTCCAGGCTGGCTCCAACGAGCCAGAGGCCTCAGGCAGCACCTTCTACCCCTTCTTCATGAGTAGCATCATCACCGGGTTGGTTCCCCCCTTCTCCGACTTCATCTACTCCGTCCTTAGCCAGTACAAGATCCACGCTCTCCATTCATCCCAACTCCATCCTCCTTCTGTCGATCTTTGCCTTCTACTGCGAGGCGTATGTCGGGTGATGCCGTCCGTGGCGCTGCTGCGCCACTTTTTCTTCCTCCAGATCAAAGAGGGCCACTGCTCTAGGTGCGTTGGCTTCGTCGCAGCCAACAAGACCAACGCCATCTCGAAGGCTGGGAAGAAGGTCGAGGGCTTCAGGGGCAAGTGGGTCCTGAAGGACACCAAGCGCGTCCACCCCTGGCTAGTGCTACCGACGGATATGCCTGTGTCCCATGAGGGGTGGCTTCGCGCGAAGCTCACCGACGCCCGGGTGGCACAGGTATTGGAGAGGATGATCGCCGACCTGAGACCTGCTGATTCAAGGGCGGCGAAGTTGACGGGAGCCATGATCGTCAAAGAACTCATGAAGCAGCGCGTGGCTCCCCTCCAATCACGCCGCGCCCCTTATGGAAGCTTGCAAACGAAGGGGACGACCTCCGCCTGTGCCCGGAGGCCCTTTCTGACGAGGATCTACGCTCGGCCATCCACTCCTTGGTTGGGGACGATCAAGGGTACCCGCCAGACTCCTTCCTTCCCTTGTACCGCCGCCTGGATGGGGCAAAGGTTGTCGTCGCTCTACCTGTCTTCGACAAGCGTGGGCTCGTGTCACCTGTGCCGTCAAATATCCTGGTGACGACAACTCAGGTAGACGTGTCTTCCGACGAGTCTCAGGCAGAGGAAGAGGAGGAAGAAGGGGAGGATAAGGAGCGCGACTCGGAGGTGACTCGTGAAGGGGCGGGGGAGACCTCCCCTTTGCGCAAGGCCGACATCCTCCGCACCCTGCCTGACGACGATGAGGCTGATGCCCTTCTGGAAAGTAGGGAGCTGCATGCGGCCGGTGGCTCCTCGAGGTCCAAGGCCAGTCATTGGACGAGGTCCCCGGCTGAGATTCCGACGAGAGGGAGGTCGGCGCTGATTTCCCGAGGCGACGCCCCTGTTCTGATGCTGCCCGGAGCTGCCTCCAACCCACCTGCTGCTTCTTCTTCTGCTCCTGGTGCTTGCGCGCCCGTGCCTCAGGCCGCAAAGCTTTCAGGCTTCAAGCTCAGGAAGCAAAGAGATTACACTACGGTGGACTAGTAAGTACTCTTGCCCTGTCTTGTTTCTGCTTCTGCTGTTGACTCTTAATGCTTCTTTGCTGCGCCAGCAAGCCTACACCCGCGGCGAAGAGGAGGAAGGAGGAAGTGGTGGTATTGCTTGGGACCCCTTCGCCTGCGGCGGCTGCGCCCCTCTCCATGGAGAAGGGCAGTGACAACGCTCGCGTTTCTCCGGCCTGATCGTCCTCACGAGGCTTGGGGGAGCGTCCTCAAGAGGAGGTGGCCCCTGCTGCCCCACTGGCTCCGGAGGTGCCAACGCCCGGCTTGGTTGTTGGGGTCCCCAAGGCTCACGATCCCTCAGCCTCCCAGGCCATGGTGGCGACGCTGACTCCTCCTCCTCCTGCCATACTGCTGACATCAGATCCTTCTGCCTCCCCTGATGTCCTGGAGCGCGCTCTTTCTATGATGACCCTGTTGTGAGAAGATCTTCAAGGCGCTGACCCCCGCCTGGTGGTCGGGCGCCTGGAGCTGGTCTCTAGCTGGTTTCACTCAGACGTGTTCGTTCGGGCGGTGTCAGATTTCGGGTTCCGGCAAAACCCTTAAGGTTCGAACATTGGGTGCACGCAAAGATCTCTCCCTCACCAATAACGCCCTCAAGCACTTCGCGATCTCAAAGGCTAGCTCAAAGAACTCCCAACACAAGAGACACAAGATATATACTGGTTCGGGCCACCGCTGCCGTGTAATACCCTACTCCAGTGTGGTCTGGTGGACTGCCTCTTGGGCTGATGATGAACAGTACAAGGGGAAGAACAACTTCCTGAGGTGAGGTGTTCTTGTGCTTGGTTGGTGTGTGGCTAAGGATGGGATGGCTCAAATCTAAGGTGAGGTCGATCCCCCTTCTACTATGGTGGCTAATCCTATTTATAGAGGCCCTGATCCTCTCCCCAAATATTGAGCAGGAAGGGAGCCAACAACGGCCAATTTGAAAGGGGACAACAAGTACAAGTTATCCTGACAAAAGCAATCTTCGCCTGCCAAAGGTTCTGGTGGTGACGCCGTCTTGGGCTCCACGGTGACCTCCATCCTTCCGTCCTGCTGGTCTTGGTCTCTTTGCACCGATATGGAAACATTTGCTTAACGCCTTGGTACTCTTCGTCTGCTCCTGCTTCCTTAGCACCAAAGAGGAATCAAGGACACTGTGAGCGCTAGCACCCGCCTGGTCTCGATCGTCATGGCTCACGTCATTGGAACCTCGCGAGGTTTGCTTGGCCTTGATCTCTTCGCTCCTTGCGAGCCGGCCTGGCGAGGCCGCTCCTGAGGAGGTCTTGCGTCGTCCGTCTCGTGAGGCTTGGCCCCTCGCGAGGGTCTTGAATGCTTGTTGGTGAGGATGGATCGTATGGGCCCACTCACAGCGCCACGCCGTGGGCTGTAGGCAGGCAAGTCTGGGGACCCCAAGGCGTGCTCGGTCTTGGCTTTGAGGCGAAGCCCAGGGGCAAGTGCGAAGCGCCGCAGGCCCCAATAGCCTGCGGCCTTGGTCGATGCGTGGCGGTTGATTGGACGTGGGCGTCTCCGCTTCCCCACGCCGCCTCGGCAAATGCCTGATTTGACGAGTCCCTGCTGCATGCAAGGAAAAACCATCATTACCTGTAATCGTGGGGGTGTTGGTTCGCCTTCTTCGGCTATAAATGGGGAGGGGGCAGAGCCCCCGTCGCCCATCTCTCCCATTCGGCTCGCTTCTCCGCCTTTGCTCCATCGCCAGTTGCTACACCAATGGCGTCGTCGAAGAGGTTCTCCGCCGCGGAGAAGGGGAAAGTCCCTTGGGAGGGACCCGGCTCTTCGGTGCCCAAGCGTGCTCGCGGCCATCCCCGCAAGCACACCGTGACCCCCGCTGCGGCCCCACGCGGCCGTGGCGGTGCCACTTCATGTGACAGGGGTCGCTCCGGTCGTGGAAGTCCTGTTGATGAGGTGAGACGTGCCGTGATCGCGCGGCCTCCCCGGACGTGCTTCCACTCGGCGGAGGTGCTGCCAGAGTTCGTCGTCTGGTCGGAGAACCCGGCCGGCAACTGGCTTCAGCTCCCGCGCTTCTTCGCCGACGAGTTGCCGGCCTGAGGTCCCGGCGGGCTCTGGCTACAGGCGGACGGTTGCTGCAGCAGGGCTTCCTGGGTCGCGGTTGAGGTCTCCGTTGCGGGAAACATAGCCCTGGCCCGCGGCTGGCAGACGTTTGTCCGCGTGCGCGGCTTAGGCCGGCGGTGCACCCTCCATTTTAATTATGACGGTGACGCGACCCTCTATGTGAGGGTGTTTGGGGAAGATGGTCGCCGCGCTGGGTGCTGCCCTGAGGTCAACAACAGCGAGGAGGTGCTCGGCCTTGGTGATGGTCGTGGTGAGGATGAGGGTGAACCCGCCCTTGGGGCCGACCATGTCTCGTCCAGCTACGGCGGCTCTTCCTCCGACGACAGCTCCAGCAGCGGCGGTTACGACCAGCCACCGCACCCACTTCGAAGGCGGCAGTGGGTCGTCTCATCGCCATGCCTCCGTGAAGCGTGAGGAGGGGTGTGGCTGAGCTCGGGACATCGCCAAGAGCCCGCCCTCGCGGATTCCTATTGGGGCCTGCTGTGACGCCCCGAGACTGTTGCGCTAGGTGTCTTCCAGTTTTGCGCCGTCATTGCCATGTCATTCGCTTGCGTGTCGCATCTTGCCATTTCATCATGTGCATTGCATCATCATATTTTCAAAACTTGCATCCTTCCAGTTCTCCTCGTTCTCTTCGTTGTCCGTTCTGAGCCCAACCACACTTGCACGCGCCCGCGGCATGTCCGAAATATTATTTATAAGAGGCCGGAAAATGTTCTCGGAATGGGTTGAAAGATGGCATGCGGTGTTGTTTTGTTGTCAGTAGGCCGCCTGACAAGTTTCATCGCATTCGGAGTCCGTTTGACGCCCCAACGGATAACTATAGCGGCATTATAGTCGCTCTAACGTCGGACGTTTTCGGTCTCCGAAAACCGTCATCGGGCTGCACCCTTTCTCCTCTCTCCTCTCAGCCCAAGCCTTCATACACAGCCCACCTGCAGCCCACCTAAACCTCCCCTTCGATCGGAACCGTTCGATTGCGATCGGAGGCTCCGAAACGGAGCAAGTCCCCTCAAACCCTAACCCCCATCCTTATTTAAACACCCTCCACATGCCATTTTGGCCTCCTACCTACCCCCTCCTCAAATTCTGCAGCCAGCCGCCGTTTAACCCCTCGGATCTGGCGCCGCCAGCCCACCTTCGCTACTTGGTGCGCCACCACTCGCCGGCGCCGCCACCTGACCGCGCCTCAACCACTCAGCGCCCTCCACGTCGCACCACTGTCTCCCACCTCACGCAGGGCCCGCAGAACCCAGATCGGGGCCCTGGAAGCCCATCTAGGCCTGAACGAGTCCACCTCGCTCCCCGTCGCTCGAGCCTTCGTCCTCCTCGCCTCACTCGGCCAGCGCCTCCCGCCGGCGAGCCTCGCCACGTCGTCCTCCGGCGACCCCATCTCCGCGCCTCCTTCCTCCGGCGACCCCATCTCTGCGCCTCCTTCCTCCGCGACCGGACCCCGTCGGGACCCCGCGCCATGCCGCATCCACGCCCTCTGCTGCCCGGAAGCTCGTCGCCATCACACGCGCTCCCGTCCTCGACCTCCGGCCTGATCTGCTCCGCCACCCTCTGGATCCGTCGCCGACGCTCGTCCCCATCGTTCCCGCGCAGGATCCGGAGAGCCACCGCCTGTCCCCGACCCTCCTGCGTCACGTCGTCGCCGCCGGAGAGTGTCGTCGCGCCGTGCCCTGGTCGAGATCGAGCAGGCCCCCTCGCCTCGCCTGCCTGGGCCTCCTCCGGCCTCACGGGCCTCGTGGGCCACGGCCACGTCCAACCGCCTGCCCAAGGCAAAGTTCGCCCCGGCCACCGCGACCTCCTGCAGCCTAGTACCCCCCCCCCCAGGCCCATGGTGAGACGTCCCCAGTCCTGCGCCCAGTGCACTATGCAGCCCAGTCCGCCTGTGTTTCGTCCCGTGCATGTTTTTTTCCTTGCTGCAGATTTATCTTTTATTTCGAGAGAACCAGTTTTACAGGAAGCCCCCTAGACTTCATGCATATTATAACTCAACAACCGTGCATCAGATCTAAATAAATTATATATGTAACTTGCTTAGAATTTTGTCTAGTTTCATAATTTCCAACTGTCATGCATGTTTAAAATTTTTAAAATGTTGTTTATGTAATTTTGCCCATATGCCATGCTAAAATGCTTTAATTCATAACTAAATAACCGTAGCTCGGTTTTAAATAAACTTTATATGTAAATGGGGTAGAAAAATGCATAGTTTAACATGGCGACTTTACTTTGCATGTTTAAAAACTCTAAAATATGGTTTAGGGAAGAACAGTACCAAATCTAATATATGCTCATGAGGATTTTCTGGAATTGTTGTTTGTTATTTCCGGCCTCATTTAAACTTGACTAGATAGTTAGTTTAATTATGCTTCACCCCTTGCCATGCTAACCAACATTTAATTTTGTTGAGTACATAAACGGGAGAGAACTAAATAAGTCATGTGGTGTTTCGTCAATGTGCAACTCGTTGCATATTGAGCTCCACTTAACTTGTAGTTTTGCTTGTGCACTTTGCCATGTCATGCCTCATTAAACCGGACATGCATCATACTTGGTTGGAGTTATCTTGGGTTATATTTCACCTAAGGAATGTTCGGTTATATTTCACCTAAGGAATGTTGCTATTGTGGTGCTTATCAATAATCAAAGTTTCCTCCTATTCTTGCGATGAAAGAATTTTTCGTCTCTTTGTTGCTCTCAAGCAAGCAAACTTTCTCGATTAGTGAAAAAGTTTCAGGTGCTCCCAAAACGTGTATGCTACCGTGATACGAGCTTTTAGGCCATTGGATCTCACATCAGACGGCATCTTACAAGCATTTGTCTGCATGCAATTTTGGGAGTCTTCAAGAGCTTTTTGTAAAATGTTCAAGAGCTCCTGAAAGCCACTGGATCTTAGATCCAACAGCTCTCAGCAGCCTATATCACGGTAGCATATAAGCCTTGGCAGCATCAGATATTTCTCTTAGCATTCACATAGGGCCCAGCCTACAATAGGATCTTAGATCCAACAGCTCTCAGCAGCCTGTATCACGATAGCATATAAGCCTTGATAACACCGGATATTCCTCCTATCATTCACATAGGGCCCAGCCTGCAATAGACAGGCTACAGCAGATCTGCTCATCCAGTTTAATCTCCTTATTCTGTGTGCATAGAGATAAAGCTTGCTCTTATATTTAGATAAGAGAGATATTTTTCTCGGTGCTTCCCTTCATCGGCTTGATCTTCTTCTGCCCCTTGGTAGAGTGAGCCTATTTAGCGAACTGGCAGGACGCGGAGATCGATTGATCAATATGCATATCGAGCATCTATAGTTACTCTCTCTTCCCAAAAGATATCTCATGTCACTTCAGCCAGAGGTCGAGGACCACTTCAAATGGTTCGTCCGCGTTTCTAAATAAATGGTCCGAGCGCACCCAGGTTTCTTCAACCCCCAACACGATAATAACTGGCAAAAAAGACGGGGAAAAGGATCTCTTGCATCTCTGCTGGAAAAAGGGCTGAGAAAAAAAGGGACCATGCAAGCCCAAGAGAGCGCTGCACATTATCCTTCATGTTTTCCGTGCTCTCGTGACTGAGCACAGCAGTTGCTTAGGGCATCTCCAGCCGTTGGCCCCCCCAGGACGCATAAAAATCGCCCCCTAGGGGCGAGCCGGTGATACACTCGGCGCTGGGGGCGGTTTTGCGCTCAGTCGTCGCCCCCAGGCGCCAAAATTGGCCCACTTTGCAGCCCAATTTCGGCGAATAAAGGGCCCATATGGGCGAGAATAGGCCCATATTCGGCATGGTTTCGCCGTGTCTCGGCATTCAATTATGGGCGTATTTCATCAAATATTTCTTATCACATATTTCAATCATAGAAAAATCAAATACTTCAACAAAATAGTACAACAACAAATAGTTCAATACAAATTATGTAGTTTAACAAATAAAAACTCGTATTTCATCACACGGCGTCTCCCTTGAGCCTCCATAGGTGCTCAATCAGATCTTTCTGCAGTTGATGATGCACCTGTGGGTCTCGGATCTCCAAGTTCACCGAAGGAGAATGGCCCTCAACGAGCTTGGCAAAAACAGGAGAGCACTGCAGCACGTTGATGTCATTATGAGTTCCTGGCATACCAAAGAAGGAGTGCCAAATCCAGAGGTCCTGTGTGGCTACCGCCTCAAGCACCACACTGCAACCGCCTTTGGCGCCTTTGTACATCCCCTGCCAACCAAATGGGCAGTTCTTCCATTTTCAATGCATGCAGTCGATGCTTCCAAGCATCCCAGGAAATCCTCTTGCTGCATTCTGGGCTAGGATCCGAGCAGTGTCTTCTGCATTGGGTGTTCTCAAGTATTGTGGCCCAAACACTGCCACCACTGCCCGACAGAACTTGTAGAAACACTCTATGCTGGTGGACTCGGCCATGCGCCCATAGTCGTCGAGTGAATCACTGGGAGCTCCATATGCAAGCATCCTCATCGCTGTCGTGCACTTCTGGATGGAGGTGAATCCAAGAGCGCCAGTGCAATCCATCTTGCACTTGAAGTAGTTGTCGAACTCTCGGATGGAATTCACAATCCTGAGGAAGAGCTTTCGGCTCATCCGATAACGGCGCCGAAATGTTCTCTCGCCATGAAGTGGAGCATCGGCGAAGTAGTCAAAGTAGAGCATGCAGTAGCCTTGGAGACGATGCCGGTTCTTTGCTTTCACCCGCCCCGGCGCCGAGCCACCTCGCCGCGGCTTTTCATTGCTCGCCAGCAGCTGGGCGAGGGCGGCGAGCACCATGAGATGCTCTTCTTCCTGGACGTCGGCCGCGGCTTCCTCCTCCAGCAGTGCGGCGAGCTCTTTCTCCTCATCCGAGTCCATCACCAAGACAGGCAAAACGCCGAACACCTTGCGCTCGGTGGGCGTGTACCCGCCGTTAAACCGCGCCTCCGCGGCCGGAAACGGCGGCCGAAAACGCCCAGCTGCTGTGGGAGGGGCTGCCGCGGCGAAGCGCTGCTATTTTCCGGCGGGAAATGGCTATCTAGCGAAGTAGGCGGCGGCCGTCGCCGGGATATAGCTAGTGATGGCCGAGGGCGCGGAGGGTGCGAGGCAAGTCGGGGAAAGAAAACCTTGACTTTTCCCCTATCGGTGTGGGCCACGCGTGTTTTTCCCTAGCGCCGGAGCCCCCAACTGCTCCCCAGCACGCCGGGTTCGGCCTGTGACCGCCGGGCGGAAAAAAAGTCCGAACCGGAAAAGTGGCCTGAGGGGGCCTGTTGGGGGCGCGGCTGGAGATGCCCTTGGAAGTTCAAACACCAAAGAGATGATGAAATTTTCTCAGCAATTACGAATTGGCTCCAATATGCTTTGTTTCACAATCAGTTTCCACAGATCACCCACGAGACCAAAACCATGCTCGTGATGCAGACAATACACCGTTACCGACATTGCGAATGATCTCAAGTCCAAATCGGCAATGAAAATGGTAAAATACTACAAGCATTCAACCAGGAAAACGTTTCCACCGTGTGCTCTATTCCGAGAGGGCAGCCCATCAATGCAATGCTCACACAGGATAAACATAAAGGAGATTCCTAGCTAGAGGCAGGTGTAGCCACCAAAATGGCCCGAAATGCTGAGATTCGTGCATAAATAAATACTGGAAATTTCCTATTATTTGTAATGATGATAGGACTTTCAGTCTTCCTTGTCCATGTATACCAGCCAGCCTTCATATGGAATACTGATCTACCAATGCCAAAGCTCATCGACGTCGCTTCACTGGGCTGGGGACGGTTGGCAAAACGGTCGTAAACTTGAAGTTGCCAGAGAACACAGCTTCTTTATCTGTTGTTGAAAAGTTTAGGGAGTGCAGAATTTAGTCAGTTTAATATTCAACAAGACGTTTTTCAATTTAAGGAAAGCGAGAAGAAAAGCTAGTGTGTTTGTATCTCACATGCATGGGAGATAGAGATGGGAGAATTAGTCAACACTGACCTGTCAATGATAGGCAAGTTGCCTCCCTCCGAGTATATCTTGCCAATGCCTGAGATTCAACAGAACAGGTAGTCTTAGGTTTTGTAAAATATGGCACGTAATCAGCTACTTTCTAAAGCTGTCTCCATCAGAGAAGGAACTTGCCTGGACAGCAGGGGTAGCAGCTGCGTCCATAGGCTCTGAACCTTCGTCAGCGTACACATTCCTAACAATTCAACACAAGTAACTATCATACATAAGGGCAGTGCTAGATTATGAAAGAAATACAGTCCACAATTTACACAGCTACATCACATAATTACTATGGTGCCATAACCAGAAAGTTGCCGCTTTGATGTTAGAAAGCTGCAGTGCTAACTAATACTCCCTCCGTCCCATAATATAAGAGCATTTTTGACACTAGGTGTAGTGAACTACTGCTTTCCTTCATAAAACATTTATTTTCCAGGAAGTATTTAATTTCCTTGACAATAATGAACTGGCCTCATAAGAACAATGGCTGATCACTAAGATAAGATAACACATATTTTATCTTCTGGTCGATAGGTGCCATAAATATATTGAACAAACATCAGCCTAGATGATTTAAGACTAGTGTCTTTATTTATTATTATATTTTTCTTACTCCTATTATATAGGAGAAGACCATGTGACCTGTATCAGGTATTATATCACAAAGCCACAAGAGAGGCTGGATCTTGCAATTAGTTGGGACCTTGGATAATGGATTGCCTATTTTTCATCTTTATGAAACAATCAGCTACATATTTAGAGAAGGTAACTGAACAATTACCTCCAGATGACATTTACAAGATCATCCTGGCTTGCTTCTGGGCTTATTGCAGTATCATATTTCACAATGTTCCCATAGAATATTTTTTCTAGCTCTTTCATCCATTTTGTCAATAGCAAGTTGACCTGTAGACACACTAGTATGTCACACATGAACTTTCACAACAAAAAACAATAGCATGCATAAAGAGAAATCAGTCTTCATATTATGCAAGACGAAGTGAAAAGATGACCAACACTATGGATTCCAGGCTTTATAAGATTAGTTGCATGATTCATTTTTATTACACAAAAATAGTGATGTCTTTTCAGTATTTTACACATAATACCAGCTTTTTCCTCACAAGCAAAACGAAGTTCTACTTTTGTTCCATATACTTGTAAGTCATGATAATGGGTTAATAAACTGCCACAAGTTCAACCTTTCAATCTAGCACTCCCTCGTTTGAAAACATTTGAAGTTTGACCAAGTATATAGAAAAATATACTAATATCTAGAATATCAAATATAATATGAAAATATATTTTGTGAGCAATCTAATGAAACAAATTAGGTTTTGTAGATGTTAACATATTTTTCGCTAGACTTGGTCAAACTTAAATAAGTTTGACTTAGGACAAACCTAGAACTTCAAATATTCTGAAAAGAGGGAGTACGTAAACTATGGTGATTCCATCTCCCTGTGCCATAAACAACCCTGTGCAAAAATGACAGTAGGATTACAGCCAGAACAATGGCTGTACAGTACAAATATATCCAGTGCAAATACAGCCAACGCAAAAAATGACAGTACAACAACAAATTGGAAATATAAATAACCAAGTGCATCACCACTCACATCATAAAACATCCAAACATTTGCTGATATATCCCAATGGGAACTAGGAATAACATGTAGGTTATGCTTCTTGCCACAAGTCCCAACCCCAGATAGATCACACTTTCCAAGTTTGACTAATGTGTTGTGCCATAGTTTGATGGCATGGCACCTAAGCATGATGCACTGCCGATACACTAGTTTGGTTCCTTTGCTAGACCGCTCTCTATATAAGTGTGTCCAGCTGTGTATCGCATACACAAATGAAGACGTACCATTTAGATAGGTTGAGCATTTCTCCAGTTCTTTTTTGACACTGGTGGACAAAGAAAGCACAATCTAGTACTATTTAGCTTCTTGCGTTCAACCAGCAAACTTTATATCCCCTTAGGGTATAACATCTCTAGCAGATAATGTATAAAGAAGTCTGGCATCAAATGTACATGATGGTAATGGTGTATTGCTAATCAACGTTCATTAGGACGATTAATAAGGAGGATTAAAACCATCAGATTCAATAATTAGGATAACAGGATGTGTGGATAATTTAACCTCGGATATATATCAATTTTTCAGAATTATGGATGACCTACCCCAGCCTTAGAAACTCTGAGCTCCACATCATGATTGTAAGTTTCATAGATGTACTGTCCAAATTTAACACCGTCCTTTCCTTCTTCCTTCAAGCGACGTAGAACGAGCCACATATGGAGAACAAGCAATGAAAATGTTGTTTTAAATGTTTTCTCCAACTGAAACACTGCAAAAGAGAGACATCAGAAATTGCTGTCTCCATAAATATCAAACATAAAAAGGAGTGAAATGATGTGGTTAACTTCAATTAAACGCAAATGACACGATATCCCAGCCCAATTTCATTAACAATAAGAGGCTAGAATTCACAAAGCACTTCATGTTTATCAGCCGTAAGTGTTTATTGACAGAAAGCCTTAACACACAACATGACATTCAAATGGATTATTCTTTATACTCTCTAAGAATGCAATTGCACAAGCATTTCTTTACCTTCCATAAACATACAAAAATAGCAAATGTAATGTACCTCTATAAACCGGATCTAAAAGATAGAAGTAGTTCAGTGATGCAATTTGGGGAACATGATGCAACTGAGTGGACACTAATGCTCTAGTAATCAGCAATTCAGTACTTGTACAATCAGAAATTATATTGTTTCGGGATTACACAAAGTTCATTCTTTCGTTTGGAAAACAAGCTGGCACTTCATTAAAACCTCAGGAAAGCACCCTACTTTTAAGAGCAGAAAATATAACTCCTCAATGGCAAAGCAAAAACATGATCCTCCTATCTGGTTCTCACCATTAAAGATACTAGTATGTTCAGAGAAGAATGAAAGCTAATTTCTGCCGCACAGCTCAAACTGAATAATTACGGATCTATATAACTCCCATGCACTTCAGAATATCAGAAATTAAGTGCTCATTGTAAAATTAATGTTAAGATCAACCATGCAGAAAATTATGGACAACCAGAGGTATCTTTTTCTTAGTACGAAGTACCAGAACATGCATAAATCTTATTGCAGCAGAAATACAGAAAAAAAAACAGCAAATAGGAAATGATCAAGGAAATGCTGAAAGTGCAAAAGGAACGAGTTTACCACCAAGTACAAAGGTGTTACCTTCATAGATATCAGGCTTGTCAACATGAGAAGTGATGCGGTGATAAACAGTGTTTGCTCCTCTGATGGACTTGCTTTGCTTACTGTAGAACAGCAGCAGTGTGAGCATCAAGCGCTTAATTCCCTCATAGTGTGGATCTTCTGCTCTAAGAGGAGAATCAGGAGGCAGTGCCAGTGAAGAAGGCTTGGACAGGAACATAGAATTCAGTCGGACCTATAAAAGAAAGAATTCATCCTTAACAACAGGCATATAGGAGCTACAGATATCAGTTCTAGTTATTAGTTAAGCCTTTGTAGCATGTGTGGTAGATAGGTAGTACACACTAAGTAGCGATGAATATCACTAAATGGAAAAAAAATAGTCTGTATAAGTCAGCAACAAACTTGTTGGACTTTGCAATATAATCCTTCCATTTCTCCATACATCCACACATCTTTACAGACTTGTTGGATGTTGCAATAAAAGCCTTCCATTTCTCCATACATCCACACAAAGTGCACATCTTTGTAGATCAAAAGCTTAAAAAACACATCACTTGATTTCGCCCAATTTCTTGAAAACATTCGAGTGTTGCTAGGTAGTCACAGTCCTATGAACGAAAATACTGTAGGAAATAGACGACATTTAGAAAACCTTACAAAATTTGAAATCTATCTACATTGCAGAAGGACGGAAGCACACATATCAAGCCTATGAACATATTCCATGTTGCAAATCTACGTGGTGATGGAGCAACCCAGACCTAGAATGCGTCGAGCCCAGTAGGTACTCGCAACAGCGATCCGCCCTGGAGACAGGGGCCGTTCTAATCCGCCAGATCACACTATGAGCCCACCTGAGCGCAACAATAAGCGGCAAAAATGGCATCTCAGGGATGCGAGAGCTTCGGGCCGTACCTCGGGCCTCGGGCCGGCAGAGGAGGCCGCGCTAGGGCTGTGCGACGTGGCGGCGGCCTTGGAGAAGGTCCTAGACAGAGGCTGGGGAAGAAGCGGCGGAGGCTTGGAGAAGGCCCTGGAGAGGAGGTGGGGGGCGGAGAGGCGGGATGCGACGGTGCGCCACCGCGACATGGCTTGCTTTTCTGGTTGCGCTTGGAAGCCGGCGGGCGGGGCGGTGCGGTGCGGTGGGTGAGGAGAATCGAGAGATGGTTTATGGCCGCGGACACGCCGCGCGGGGTCCAGCCACAGAGATACCCTTCTGGCCACCGACATGCGGGGCCCCTGGCCCGCATGTGTGTATGGCTGGGCGCGGTCCACCGAGCTCACGTACGCAGGCAGAACCCAAAAACCCCATCGTCGGTTTCTTTGGCTCAATTATCCCCTTCCTTCCTTCCTTCCTTCCTTGTGCTTCTTCATTCACCTGCGACTGCGAGTGAGTGCGAGTGCGAGTGCGGGGTGGGTCAAAGGCTCAAAGCAAGTGCGTGGGATTGGAGGAGAAGGAGATGGAGCTGGTGTCCTCCTCCCGCTCCACCCTATCCTCTTGCAGCCGTGAGGCCTCCCCTCCCCTCCCCTCCATCTCCATGAACGAGCTCTTCATTTGCTCATTTCTCTCGCGCTTCTTTTCTTGCAGGACTGGTTGCTCCCTCCAGGTCCAGTTCCACGACGGCATCCGCAGCTGCTAGGCGCCACGGGAAGAGGCTATTATGGTAGTAAATCATCAACTTTGTTTTACCTCACCTCTCAACAAATTTAGACCCTCCTTCTCATTTTATTTTGATTCTTTTCATGTATGTATCCCTATGTGTGTGTGTGTGTGTGTGTTGGTCGCTAGCCTTGCCTGTTTGGTAAACAGAGCTATTCTGCTCTAGAAAAAAAAAGAAAATACGCACATTTCATCGTTATATCTTGTGTTGTATTTGACCTGATTTTGTTAATGCAAACAATCCAGTGTCTTGGGTGGAGACAGGAATGATGAGCTCAAGATCGGGAGGCGGGCGGTTCTTGCTCTGCTCCTGGCTACGCCCACACTCTCACTGCCTTTCTCCGCCCACGCCAAGACCAAGACCATAAATCCTTATGATGAAAGACGCTTGCTTCAGCAGAACAAGAAAATCCAGGAAGCCAACCGTGCACCTGATGATTTCCCAAACTTCATCAGAGAAGGTGATCATGTCCCATTATCTATGTATGTAGTACTCCCTCTGCAAAGAAATACAAGAGCCTTTAGATCAGGGATTATTTATGTTTCTTGTCCATGCATATTGTTAGATGTGTATAGTTCATTGTGTACATCCTCATTGTATAAGGGGCTTTTCTGCACTTTACCACATCTGTATATGTACTGGTCATTGGCCATTAGTAAAGTCAGTTGCTCATTATCTAACATGGTATCAGTTGCTAGGCTAGCTCCCTCCTCCCGCACGTTGCAACTCCGTGCATCTCGATCCTAGCCTACTTGCCTCCGGTCGCCGCAGGCTGTCTCCGGCCATCTGGCCGCTGCCTCTCCCTCCAGCTCTGTCCGGCCCGCCTCGCTTGGCTCCTCTGGCTGCTGCGGGCGCTGCCCTTCTCGCCTCCTCCGTGCTGCGGGCGCTGCCCGCTTGGCTGCTGCTCGCCTGGTCGCTGCGGGAGCTGCGGGCTCTCGATCCCCTTTTGGATCGACCCCCCCCCTCTCCGCGAGCGAGCGCTCTCTCCAACTCCTCCCGTGAGCGCGTGGGACTTTCCCACGAGCGGGCGATCGATCCATCGAGTGGGTGTTCGATCCCCTCGATCCCACTTGATCCCGATCCAGATCGAGTTCTTCTAGGTCCGTTGACTTCAAAAAAAAACTGCAGAGAGACTTCTTCATGTCCTCTTCGGGCTATGTCGCCGTTCCTCGGTGCTCGGTGATCTTCGATGGCACCAACTATGCTGAGTTTGTGGGCTTTATGCGCATCCATATGCGTGGCCTCCTTTTGTGGGGTGTTCTCTCTGGCGAGGTCCCTTGTCCGCCATGCCCTGTTGCACCAGTGGCCCCAATCCCATCAGTGCCGCCGGTTCTTGCTGTTGATGCTTCTCAGGCTGACCGGGATGCCGCCAAGACTCTAGATGATGCTGCAGTGGATGCTTATGATCAACAGGTATCTGCATATTCTGATGCTCTTTCTGTCTACCGGGATGATCTGTCTGCTTATACTCAGTGGTGCAATGATGATGCTCGAGCTGCTGCTGTCCTCACTGCGAGTGTCCTCCCTCAGTTTGCTTCGGAGTTCATGGGCCTCGGCACTGTTGCAGCGATTTGGTCCTATCTTTGTCAGCGTTATCAGCCCTCTGGCGATGCTCTATACCTTTCTGTGGTGCGTCAGGAGCATGCTCTTCAGCAGGGTGACTCGTCTGTTGATGAGTTCTTTTCACAGTGCTCTGCCATCTGGCGTCAGCTTGACTCACTGAGGACTGTTGTTTGTGGCACTTGCCGTTGCTGTCAGACTACGCAGTCTGACTTGGAGTTTCGGAGGGTTCATGAGTTCTTATCTCGTCTCCGCACCGAGTTTGAGCCCCGCCGGGCTCACTTGCTTGCTCATGGTCGTGTTCCTATCTCGGAGGTGCTTGCTGAGCTTCGTGCTGAGGAGACCCGTCTTCGCTCTGCTGGGTTACTTGTGATTTCTTCAGTGTTGGCTACCCGGGCTCCTGTGTCATCTGCTCGCCTCACTGCTCCACCACTCCTACCCACTCCTTCAGGGGGGTGAGCCGTCTTCTTTATGCTGAGAAGAGTACGTCGCGCCGTGACACTTTTTGCGGTTACTGCTCCCGGTCAGGTCACCCAGAGTCTGATTGTCGCCAGAAGAAGCGAGACCAGAGACGCTCCTCTTCCAGTGGCACTCCTGTATCTTCCTCGACTCAGTCACTCACTGACCAGGACATTGTACGCCTCAAGCGTCTATTTGCCTCCTCTGGCTCCTCGTCGACTGGTTCAGCTGCTGCTATGACTGCACCCCCTTCTACACCACCACAGGCCTCTACACAGTCAGGTACATCCTCGTGGGTTCTGGATTCTGGAGCTTCCTTTCATATGTCTTCTGATTCTTCTGTGCTGTCTTCTCTCCGACCTCTTGATTCACCTGTTAATGTTCTTACCGCCGAGGGCACATGGGATCTGGTTCCCCTCCCTTCCGGTGTCCGTCCCATCACCTGCAAGTGGGTCTACAAGGTTAAGACTCGCTCCGATGGTTCTCTTGAGCACTACAAAGCTCGTCTTGTGGCTCGTGGTTTTCAGCAGGAGCAGGGGCGCGATTATGATGAGACATTCGCTCCTGTGGCCACATGACCACTGTCCGCACTCTTCTTATTGTGGCTTCTGTTCGCCAGTGGTCTATCTCTCAACTTGATGTTCAGAACGCCTTTCTCAATGGTGAGTTGCGTGAGGAGGTTTATATGCAGCCACCACCGGGGTACTACGCTCCTGATGGTATGGTCTGTAGACTTCGCCGCTCCCTCTATGGTCTTAAACAGGCTCCTCATGCCTGGTTTGAGCGCTTCGCCTCTGTGGTGACTGCAGCTGGTTTCTTGCCCAGTGATCATGATCCCGAGTTGTTTGTTCACACGTCTCCTCGTGGTCGGACTCTTCTCCTCCTCTATGTTGATGACATGATCCCGAGTGATCATGATCCCGAGTTGTTTGTTCACACGTCTCCTCGTGGTCGGACTCTTCTCCTCCTCTATGTTGATGACATGATCATCACTGGTGACGACTGTGACTATATTGCCTTTGTTAAGGCTCGCCTTCGCGATCAGTTCCTCATGACTGATCTTGGTCCACTTTGCTACTTTCTTGGGATTGAGATCTCCTCGACCTCTGATGGCTTCTACATCTCCCAAGAAAAATATATTCAGGATCTTCTTGCTCGCGCTGCTCTTGGTGATGAGCGTACAGTTGTGACTCCTATGGAGCTCAACGTTCAGCTTCGTGCCTCTGATGGTGACCCTCTTCCTAATCCCACTCGCTATCGTCATCTTGTTGGCAGTCTTGTCTATCTTGCCGTTACGCGTCCTGACATCTCCTATCCTGTCCACATCCTGAGTCAGTTTGTTTCTCCCCCACCTCTGTCCACTATAGTCATCTCCTCCGTGTTCTACGATATCTTCGTGGCACGATCTCTCAACGCCTTTTCTTTCCCCGCTCCAGCTCTCTTGAGCTCCAGGCCTACTCTGATGCTACCTGGGCCAGTGATCCCTCTGATCGACACTCGCTGTCTGCTTACTGTGTCTTTCTTGGTGGCTCTCTTATTGCCTGGAAGACAAAGAAGCAGACTACAGTTTCTCGCTCAAGCACAGAGGATGAGTTGCGAGCCATGGCTATGTTGACGGCTGAGGTGATCTGGTTACGGTGGTTACTTGAGGATTTTGGTGTGTCTGCTACTACCTCCACTCCTCTACTCTCTGACAGCACCGGTGCTATCAATATTGCGCGTAACCCGGTGAAGCATGAGCTCACCAAGCACATCGGTGTGGATGCCCACTTTGTGCGTGCTGCTGTGCAGGATCACACTCTCGCTCTTCACTATGTGCCCTCGGAGTTACAGTTGGCTGACTTCTTCACGAAGGCACAGACTCGAGCACAGCATGGGTTTTTCCTCTCCAAACTCAGTGTTGTTGATCCACTATGAGTTTGAGGGGGGGGGGGTGTTAGATGTGTATAGTTCATTGTGTACATCCCCATTGTATAAGGGGCTTTTCTGCACTTTGCCACATCTGTATATGTACTGGCCATTGGCCCTCAGTAAAGTCAGTTGCTCATTATCCAACACATATACCTAGCCTGACGGTAGCACGGGTTATCTTCAGCCGATTTGGGTGGCGAGCTAATAATAGGCTAAGTGTGTAGGCATCGTAGCTTATTTTTATATTGCCGGATGTGGCACTTTTTCAGTCTTATATCACCAGGTGTGGCGCTTTCCAGTTTTATTTACTTTCGACTACTGCTCACTATGAGCATCTTTGGACCTTATGACCTTATTACGTTTTTATTTAATAATATGGCTGCATGCATCGATTGATGCAGAGGCCGGGGGTACTCCTTTTCCAAAAAAGTGCATATACCTAGCCTGCCTCAACTGGTTTGGTTGTCACCACCAAAATTCTTTTGGATATAGGCTGCAACTCAATTTACTTGATTCCAAACTATGCAAGCTAATTTTTCACTTGCACAAATATCTATGGATTTCCTTTTCCAAAAAATATATTATCGATGGATTTATTTGTAGCCTTCTTTTTGTGCCTACCGTATACGCTTGTTCATTTGCAAGTCAGATGCAAGTTTCGGATCATCAGCATTTTACACTTCAGTCAGTTGGTGTTTCGTTATTCAGGGTATCATTGTTGATATGGTTTTTGTTTCTATCTGCTAATTCTGCAACCCGGATGACTAATTAAATATCACGCTATATATTGACTAAATGCATTTCAGGTTTTCAGGTCAAAGTAGTGACACCCGACAACTACATAACTCGGGACTCCGGATTAATATATGAGGACGTCAAAGTTGGTACAGGCGATTGCCCAAAGGATGGTCAGCAGGTTATTCCCTGAATTATACTCCCTCCGTAAAGAAATATAAGAGCGTTTAGATCGGGAGTAACATATTTATGTCTGTCTGATCTCTTTTCGAAACGAAAAAAATGTGTGTGATCTGGCATTCATGTTTTCTTTTTTTGGATAGGAATTAACTGTTTGTTATTTCATGTTTATTTTCTTGTGTGTGAACACGTTTCACGTAATTTGTCAATCTCGTTCTCATGTTTTTTTGTTAAGCATGGACCAGCTGGTTCTTCCATTGTTATTATAATATACTACTAAAGGATGATTAGGGATATTGGGTAATAATGTTGCATTTACATTTTCACTAACAGAAGTCTAAAGCAAAATAAGTAATTTTAATTTTATTTCTTTGTAAATTGGTGACTAATATAGGGAACTACATTTAGTTTATAAATATTTGCAGCATATGTTATTGTTCTATTCTTCTTGTGCGATACTGACTTCCATCCGCCAAATTACAGGTTATATTTCACTATGTGGGCTACAACGAATCAGGACGAAGGATAGATAGCACCTACATCCAGGGTTCGCCTGCCAAAATTCGACTAGGCAACAAATCATTAGTTCCAGGAAAGTATTCACTAGTTACATGATATGTCCTCCTTTGGTCTTCTGGAATGTTGAACACCGGACTGAACTATGCCTAGCTATGTCAATAATATTCTAAACTGGGGCTGGGCTTGCAAAACTATCCTCGGCCTGGTTATTCTGATGAACTTCTCGCCTTCTCAAGACATATCGTTGTAACACCACAACTTATTTCAGGCTCTCTTGATGCAGGTTTTGAAGAGGGGATTCGGGACATGAAGCCAGGGGGGAAGAGAAGACTAATTATACCTCCTGAGCTTGGTCCTCCTGTAAGTGACTGTCATCTCTTGCATGGCAGCATTTTTCACTTGTTGACTTCTTGTGTAGTTTAAGATTAGTGTGCTGATGATGCTAATGGTAAACAAGACGACTGTTTACGAAGAAACAACAAGGGAAAAATATCTAGTTATATAGGAACCAAAATAATTTCATAGATCCCACTGAACCAGCTTATAGTGGCTGCAGCTCAGATCTTTACTCATCTGCGATGCTGCCTCATACGGACATCCTTGGCATAAGAATAGAGTACCAATCACTGTCAAGAGCAAATATGGTACACAGTTTCTGACATATATGTTTTGTTTGCTGAAGGTTGGGCCATCGACGTTCTTTAGCGCGAAACAGTTTGAAGTATTCGACGTCGAGCTACTCTCAGTGCAGGACTGCCAGCGGAGGACAATAGCTTTCTACTCTGATGTTGTCTGCACTTGATCATCTGGTCTGTTAGTCCCGACCGGTGCAGCATTCTCCTCCTACAACCCTGTAGGAAAATATTGTTAGCTATTGTTTTTCGTGAAAACGCAGGGGACCCATGCGTTTCATGCCATTGAAAAGAGAGAGTTTGTAATTACAATCCTTCTAGGAGGTGGTTTCAGACATCAAGTAGATGCTAGTGCACATCCCATGTGGTGGGCAGCACAACTCTAAGCCCAGCAGCGCCAGCAGTAGTCCAGAGCCTGGCTTCGGCTTTGATCCTACTCACTAAGGTGTGAACGGACGGTTGCGCGCGGTCGAAGATGCAGTCGTTTCTGTGTTTCCAAATCATCCAGGATGTCAGAAGC
>NC_041382.1:265298964-265308721 GCF_002162155.2 Triticum dicoccoides | reverse complement strand
GGTGTCTTGCCTGGCGTTGAGCCACCAGTCGAGCAGGGAGCTATCATTGGCCGGCGCTCGGCAGGTCATGCGCATCCAGGAAAGGATCTCGTGCCAAATCTGCCGCGAGAAGGGGCAGGCTAGCAGGAGGTGTTGCATCGTCTCCGGGGCCTGGTCGCACAAAGGACACGCCGTGTGGTGCTGAAGCCTATGCCGTGCGAGGCGGTCAGCCGTCCAACAGCGGTAAGGCTGACAAGCCAGAGAAAGAATTTCACTTTCGGCACCGCCCAACTCTTCCAAGTGAGCTTCCAGTGGTTGCAGGTGATTGATCCGTGGAAGGATGCGAGGTAGGCGGATTTAGCAGTGTAGGTGCCGACCTCAGTCCACTTCCAAATCAGCTTGTCAGGCTTGGCGGAGAGGGCAATACACCATAGGAGTCACCAAAGCAACAAGTACTGACCAATCTCGTGAACGCCGTGAATGTTCCGCACGCAGAGGTGGGCTTGTAGGCCCTCAGTGACCGTCCTGTTCTTCCTTCGCCGTTTTGGGATGCAGGCATGCAGCAAGGGGGCAATCTCGTGAACGGAGTGCCCATTGGTCCACCGGTCTTCCCAAAATTTGGTGTTATGGCCATTCGCAATGGATGTGTGGGTGCTGGCGAAGAAGAAAGCCTGCTCCTCGACAAGGAACTGGAGGCCGAGACCAGCCCATGCACGGCGCTCGTCGGTTTTGCTGAACCAGAGCCAACGGGTCCTGAGCGCCATGCCGGTGCGCTCCAGGTCATGCACTCCCAATCTGCCAAGGCTCCTGAGGCACGCGACGCAGCCCCAGTTGACATGGCAGTGGCCTCCTTTGGCTTCGGCGCACCCAGCCCAAACGAACCCGCGCTGGATACGCTCGAGCATGCGGAGGATCCTCTTTGGGGGCGCCAACACAAGCAGCTGGTGTAGCGGGATCACGCTGAGCACCGATTTCACCAGTGTAACACCCCAAGAATCATGCTATAGTAATCTCCTCTTAATGGTGGCCATGTCATCATAATTACTATGCAGCTTGCCACTTGTCCAAAAATTCACAGCCTTTTTCAAATTTAAAATAAGTCGAATAAATTATTTTTTCGAGCAGTAAAACTAAAATGTTTGCATTATTCTAAAAAGTCTCCTGATCATTTCTCATGTTGAAATCAACATCATTTGACTCACCAATTAACCCCTAGGAAATTATAAAGTGGTCCAACAGTAAATAAAAATAGTCCTTTTCAAAATAAACAAATACTTATACAGTTCCAAGTGTCCCCAAACTTTATGGGACGCTCCAGAATATTGCATAGTAATTATTTGCAAATTTTGAGTCCAAGAAAAATTCATTTGCTATTTGAACTAAATAGAAAACTGAGACAAAATGATTAACAAAAAAGGAGAAAGGAAAATGGACAAACTTACATTTTGGACTGGGCTCTATGTGCATAGTGGACAATCGCCCCAGCCCAGCCATGCCTTCTCCTTCCTTCCTGTTCACACGAGACCGTGGCGCGCATCCGGCCGCCATGGCCGCGGATGGACGCGTGCCGGCCATCCCACGACCCCCTTACCGGATAAGGCCGAGCCAGACCCTTGCAAACCCTAGCGCCTCCCCACTTCTCCTCCCCTCGCGCCACTTCGCTCTCTCCCACACCCACATGTGTCATCGTTGCCATGGCCTCCTCCGTCTGTGTGGCCATCGTCCACCTCGTCGGTTCAGGCCCTCGCCTGGAGCTACGTCTTCTTCGTATTTGTCGACTCCGAGGAGTAGCTCGAGCAGGAGATCGCCACAGCACCGGGATCGACCGCTTCTTCCTGCTTCGGTCGCCCGAGTTCCCCGCCGAATCCACTTACGGCTGCTGCTACTAAGCTGCCAATGGGACCCCATGCGCCCCTAGGTGAGCTCACAGTCCTCCTCGATCCCCTCTCGCTCCTCCTCGTGCCTCATTGGCTCATTTCCGGCGCGATTGAGCTGTCACCGCCGTCGGACATCGTCGTCCCGGTCACTTCCGGCCGTTCTAGCTCGCGCCCGTGCCACATACGAACGCGGGGCGGTGCCCTGGTCCGAATGGTTCGAGCCATTGCTCGAACTGGACCCATAGATACATTCCCGTGCATCGCCGCCGCTCCTGAAGCTCGTCGGCGGTGCGCGCGTGCGTTTAAACGCTGGTCGTGCTCTGCGTGTCGGCTGTTGCTCGCACCTGCAGTTGTTGCTGCTCATGCTGCTACCTCTGCTTACAGCCGCTGCTCTACTACTGCGCTATTGTTGCCTGCGACCACAGCAGCTGCTGCCTACACCACGCCCGCGCGCGTGTCCCCTCCTACATCCTACTCGCGTGGTCCTCGGATCGGCCTCAGCCGACCGCGCCTTGGCCGCACTGGCCCCGAGCTCCGAGCGCCCGGCTCACCCGCAGCCGCCCGGGCCTGCTTGTGCACGCCCCGCCACGTCGTCCTTCCCCTCAGCCCGCTCGGCACTGTCGCCACCGCCTGCTGCGCAGCTGCACTGCTCTGCTGCTCCGCAACGCGTGCTCGCCCGCCCGAGTCCGTCGTTCCCCTCCCTACGTGTTGCTACCCCGCGCTCCGGCCACGTCCAGCGTGCGCGCGCGCCCCGCCGTCGAGTCCAGCTCACCCGCACCTCCACCCGCCGACGCTGCTTGCGCCTGCCGCCCCGCCTCCGCTCGCCACTGCCAGCCACCTCCGCCTCCACGCGCCACTGCCGGCGGCCCCCTGCCCCGCGCCGCCTACTGCTGCCGTCGCCACCTTCACACGCCTCCCCAGTGCCCTGGCCTGCTGCTCCTGGCCGCAACCACCGAGCGTCGGTGCGCATGCAGGTGGGCGTGCCCAGCGAGGCTGCCTGTGCCTCTGTCCCTGTAATTGGGGTCCGGCCCCGTTTAGTTTAGGAACTAATCCTAATTAGTGCTAACCCCCCTCCTAATTAGTGTATGAGACATGGGCCCCATCTACTAACTACCCCTTTAAAACAATCTATTAAAAATAAAAGTGTTCCTATGACTGGTGTGTGGTGGGACCACCCCTGCATTATTTCTGTGGATAAGATCAAATAAAGCCCCTCTATGACATGTGGGCCCCATATGTCAGTTGGACCAGTCAACCCTGTCAGCTTTGACTGTTGACTGCTGACTGGGCAGTCAACGGGTCCCACATGTCATACACTTACACACATGGCTGGTACACTCCTGTGTACCCAAAACAATTTATCTAATTATTAATTTAGAATTAAATTAAATTCAGTAATTCTAAAAATGTTTTGAAACTTTGAAAATAAATAAAAAATAATCCGTAACTCGGATGAAAATAATTTATATATGAAAGTTGCTCAGAAAAATCCAACGAAACCGAATACGTGGTCCGTTCATCTGTCACATGCCCCTAGCATGCTGAACATGGAACCGCCCCCCTCTTTTCTTCTGTCCAGAAAATCCCAAACACCGAAAAACCCTCCGGATGTTTCCCCCTCCGTCTGTAATGTGTAGCACTATGTTAGGTCAACCCTAGCTCTGCATATTGTCATGTCATGCTTAGTGATGCATTTGTTTGCACTGTATTTACTGTTTCTTCCCACTCTTCTCTCCGGTAGACCCCGAGACCGATGATGCCCCTATGATCGACTACGTCACTGACGACCCTTCTTCCTTTGCAGCGGAGCTTCCAGGCAAGCAAACCCCCCTTGAGCATTCCAATATCGCTCATTTCTTTTCCTCCCATGCTTGCACTAGAATTGCTACTATTTTTCTATGATCCTATTCTGATGCATAGCCTGTTTTTGTTACCTGCATTTGTACCTTACTTGTTTATCCTAAACTGCTTAGTATAGGTTGGTTCGTGATCCATGTGTGACCCCTAACCTTGTCCCAGTTGCCCCGCTTTATGTTTGATGACTCGGTCAACGTGATCGACGTCCAGGCCCCGACACCGCACATCACCCCCCTTAGTTGTACGACTCTGCAGAGTTATTTATCGAGTGCCGAGAGTGATACCTCGTCAGCACTTCTTATGTTAACCCTGTAGTGTAGCTATTCGATCGTAGTCATCGAGGGTGATTCCTCCTTCACCACTCCCGATAACGACTCTGTCGTGCAACCCCTCAAGTGTGGACCATCGAGGGTGATCCCTCCAAGTCCACCTTGACGGTTACATCGAGTGGAAATCCATTGAGGGTGATTCCTCGGGTTTCCCCCTTGTTGTCTCGGACACACTGTTACTTTGACTTACCATAGAACCATGATGACATCGGGACGGCCTCGAGGGGTACCCACGAGTGATGTGAAGTCGGGTTGACCTGGAGGGTACCCGTGAGATAATTATGTGGAACGGTCGGGCATTCTTAGCCCTTGCCATAACTCCACGAGACAGGGCAACGGGGTCACATGATCGTGAGTCTCTGCTCGTTACCGCGCACTACCAAGACACTAACGGTTTGGATATTTGATCCGAGTAGACCTCTGGCCTTTTTTGCATTGACCACCACACAGGAATAAGTGTGGGCACTCTACGTCGTATGTATCAGTTGAAATCTCTTTGGACGTCAGCAATGGAGCGGCACACGCCCGGGTGGCCCGCGTAAGCACCTGCCTTATATAAGGAGGTAGCTATCGTGGGTCTAAGTCTGACAGTAGAGTGGGGGGTAGGTATGGAGAGGCAAGGTCCTAGCTATGGAGAGGTTGTAAGCACAAGAGATGTACGAGTTCAGGCCCTTCTTGGAGGAAGTAAAAGCCCTACGTCTCGGAGCCCGGAGGCGGTCGAGTGGATTATGTGTATATGGATTACAGGGTGCCGAACCCTTCTGCCTGTGGAGGGGGTGGCTTATATAGAGTGCGCCAGGACCCCAGCCAACCCACGTAATGAAGGGTTTAAGGTACATTAAGTCCGGGGCGTTACTGGTAACGCCCCACATAAAGTGTCTTTACTATCATAAAGTCTACTTAATTACAGACCGTTGCAGTGCAGAGTGCCTCTTGACCTTCTGGTGGTCGAGTGAGTCTTCGTGGTCGAGTCCTTCAAGTCAGTCGAGTGAGTCCCTCGTAGGTCGACTGGAAGGTGATCTCTTCTAAGGGTGTCCTTGGGCAGGGTACTTAGATCAGGTCTGTGACCCTACCCTAGGTACATAACTCCATCATTAGCCCCCGAATGGATTGAGGCTCGAGTGATGAAGGAGTTGATGTTGTTTCCGATTAGCCTTCGCATACTGGTCGTGCGTTGTTTTGAAAAAAAATCTCTTTGTTGATAGTGAGCAACTTTTCTTTAGTCGACTCGATCCATTCTTTTCCTTCGTCGAGTGATCTTTTGGACTTCGCCGATTTCCGAGCGAGGGATCGCAGGAAATCCCTCGTTTGGCAGACCGATCTGCCGTTCGCGGATTCCGCGGGATGCGAAATTTGGGGAAGCGCGCGAAGCGGGGCGGACCGCGGTGTTCGGACGGGACAGGGCATAGACGCCTCGATCCCCGCGCCGTTTTTTCGCCACGTATCGCGTCCGCGTAACTGTTCAGGATATGATTAGATCGACCGGGCCCACCTGTCATCCACTCGGAAGGGATCTTATAAATGCGCCCGGCGAGGGTTTTTTGAACAGTGCATCAGCATTCTCTCTCTGCTCCCTTCGTCTCCGCCCAACGCGCTCGCTCTCTCCTCCGCACAACTTCCCCTCGCGCGTCCCGCCGGCAGCCATGGTCAAGGAGAAGACGGCGGCGTTGGAACGCGCGAAGAAGGCGTCGGCGACGGAGAAGGCGAAGGGGAGATCCACCAGTCGTGGCGGGTCTTCGTCTAGATCTCGCTTGCCGAAAGGCTGGGTCCAGGGAGATTGGATCCAGTCGACCATCACGGAGAAGGATCTCCTCGACATGGCCAACGAGGGCCTGATCCCTCATGGAGCTGCGAGGCTTCCGGGGAAAGAGTGGCAGCCCCAGCCGGAAGAGGGTGAGTGCGTGCTTCTGGCTACCCATGTCGACCGCGGATTTTCTTTGCCACCGAGCATTTTCTTCCGTGGTTTCTTGAACTTCTTTGGAGCGCAACTCCACCACTTCACCCCGAATTCTATCGCCTATCTTGCCGCGTTTGTGTCCATGTGTGAGAGTTTCCTGGGTTGTCGACCGCATTGGGGTTTGTTCAAGCACATATTCACGTGTCGCTCTCAGACCGTGAAGAAGGCGAGCCCAGGCGACGAAAAAACCCGAGTTGTCCAAATGTGTGGGGGTCTGGGGATCCAGGTGAGGAACAAGAGCACCTTCCCAGCCATAACATTTCCCGAGTCAGTCAGAGGCTGGCAATGGACCTGGTTCTACTGCCAGGATCAGTCGACGCCGGGGCAGTCGAGTGGACTCCCTCAGTTCACCATGGGCCGAGTGAACAAGCCCTCCTCTCTGAAGGTGATTCCGGAGGAGAAAGCTGACGTGAAGATGCTGATGGAGCGTGTAGTTCAGTTGGTTCGGGAGGGAGTGACGGGTATGGATCTCCTGGAGGTTTTTCTTAGGCGTCGTATCCAGCCTCTTCAGTTCCGGAGCCATTGCATGTGGTTGTACTGCGGGACTGAGGATGTGACTCGGGTCAATCCAGAAGCAGTCGACGATGCCACTCTGGAAAGGTGGATGGCCGTTGTTACTGGGAACAAGGATAACCCTCGCGGAGCCAGAAGGATTCCTCCACTCGACTGCCACAGTGATCCAAACAAGGTATGTCTGCTCCACTTCCCATTGTATTCTCGTCACATTTATTTCTGTTTTCTCTGCCGATCGGTCGACTGATCTTTGTCTTGATGTCTATCAGGCCCTCACTGAGCTGAACTCGATGCCCAATGGAGCACAGGCTCCGACCGAGGAGGGAGAAGCGAGCGGGGGCGAGAGCCAGGAGGAGGAGTGGGACTCGGACGCCGCTGAGGATGATGATGATGATGATGACGATGATGATGATGATGATGATGAGGACGAGGAAGAGGAGGAGGAGGAGGAGGTCGCACCACCGCGCTCGGAAAGGCGGTCGAAACTTGTCCATGACCCTGCGACTGAACGTGGCAAGGGGGTTGCGACTGTTACACAGTCGACCAAGCGCCCTTGGACCACCTCTCCGGCGCCGACTGAAAAGGCGTCGAAGCAGCCCAGGGCGGCCCCGTCAAAGCCGACCAAGCTCCTGCCGAAGATGAAGGTGTCCATCCCCACCATATCAGGGTAATCATGTTGCTTGAGTCTTCTTGTTTTGTGCGAACATTATCTCTGGTTGGCGCTGGAGTTAGTCGACTGACTCTTTGGAGTTGCAGTGCTGCTACTTCTGAGACCTCAGCCCGGGCTGACGACCATGAGATGGAGGACGCAGCAACCTCAAAACCTGGTACTATACTCTTAACACCGTTTCTAGTCGACTGACTCATGATCTCTAATTCTGATTCTTTTCTGTAGCTCCATCCAATGTTGTTATCACTCTCCATGATGATGATGAAGATGAGGAACCGCTGAAGCCCAGAAGGAGTAGGAAAGCGTCTGCCGGCAGGGTGTCCCAGGATGTGACGGTGCCTGAGACTCTGGTCGCGGAGGAGGAGAACACCACTCGACACACTGTGTCCTTCGCAGATCCACTGACGAGTGCTCTGCAGCCCTCCCTCTTCACGACGCACCACGTCCCAGAGGACCAAGCTGGCGCCGCGAAGGAGGCGATACGCCAGGTAGGGATCATGATGGAGCAGTTGAAGACCATCCGGGATGCGAGCCAGGCAGCTTACGACGCCAGTTCCGCCCTTCAAAGCAATGTTCAGGTCAGTCGACCACCGCTTGTTTTCTTTCCAGAATTTATAGTAATCACCCACTGGGTGTGTCGATTTAAACTCCGTGATAGCGGGGGCACGCTGAGTGCACCCGCTGGGTGTAGTCCCCAAGGCTAAGGTCGACTGCTGGCAGTCGGCCTTAGGCTTTATAAGTTCAGTCTTTCCGTCACTCGACTATGGCGACTAGATTTCGCAAACCGGTGGGGGCACGCTGAGTGCACCCACTGGGTGTAGTCCCCAAGGCTAAGGTCGACTGCTGGCAGTCGGCCTTAGGCTTTATAAGTTCAGTCTTTCCGTCATTCGACTATGGCGACTGGATTTCGCAAACCGGTGGGGGCACGCTGAGTGCACCCACTGGGTGTAGTCCCCGAGACTGTGGTCGACTGCTTGCAGTCGATTACAGTCTTAAAGAATACATCTTGTTTTTTTTGTTTTTTTTGGTCGACTGGTCGATTCTGTCTTCAACAGGATTAGTGGGGGCACGCTGAGTGCACCCACTGGGTGTAGTCCCCGAGACTACGGTCGAATGCTTGTATTCGGCTGTAGTCTTAGAAACGCATGATTTTTCCTGTTCCACTCGGAAGTGAATTATCTTTGACATTTAGTCGATTGATTCTTCCCAGAGATCCTGTGACCTTGCGGCTCGCTACACTGAGCTGGAAAACAAGCACATTCAGCTCGAGCTGGATTTGAAGCTGGCTCAGGAGAATCTGACGAAGGCAAAGGAGGAGACCAAAGGTATGTTTGGTGAGACCTCGATGACTGCTTTTTCCCTTTATTTGTTTCAAAATCTGATCTTGCTGTAACTTGCAGGTAAGGTGAAGGAGGCCCAACAGAAAAAAGACCTTGAACTAGCTGAGAGGATCAAGCTTGCTGACGAGAAGTTAGCTTCAGTCACCAATCTTGAACAAGAAAATACCAATCTGAAAGCTGCTCTTGGGAAGAAAAATGATCTGGAGGCCTTCCTGAGTGGTCTTGCCGAGAAGCTGTTCCTTATGCTTGAAGGTAAACCTTTATGCTCAACAATCATTTTCAACTGTAATTTTTCCATTCGACCATTGCCTTGACTCGGTGATCGCCCTTGCAGAATTTTGTCAAGACTTTGAAGAAGAGACTAGCCGGCTGGAACCAAACCTTGACCCCGTCAATTCTCTGGTGAACGACGAAGTTGCTATGAATGTTTTCCGACTGGAGTCCCGTGTTGCAGCTGTCGTGGACTATCTTGCAAGGCTGAAGGTCGCCACATCTCGCATCGACTCGACGCTCTGGCCCAGGGAGACACTCCAGCACGACCTTGAGTCGCTGATGGCTCGCTTGAACACGGTCCCTGGTCGAGTGCAGGAGTGGAAAAAGTCCTCGGCTCGGTGCGGTGCAGATGTTGCTCTGTGTCTGGCCCGAGTCCACTGCAAAGATGCGCGAGAAGACAAGCTGGCGGCCCTCCGGGTGGCCAACACCAAGAAACACGACTTCAGGTCCTTTATGGAAACTTTCATTGCTGCTGCCACTCGGATCGCAGATGGAATTGATCTTGATGAGTTTGTTGCACCTTCCAGCCCTCCACAGGAGGGGTAAAAAACTTCTTTTAAGCTCGACGCTTTAAATTTGCCTCGGTATGCCGAGTGGGGTTGTAACCGATAAAGCTTAACAGGCTTAGCGCCTGAGCACTTTCGGTTCCTTTACGTATCGTTCCGAACTTGAATTTGATGTTTGAACATGATTGCTTTTGGCTTGAAATGACTTTTGCAGGTTCAAAGCAAGACGCTCACTGCAGTCGACTTATTCCTTAATCCACTTAGGCGAGCACTGGGCTGCAGCTAAGCCCCCGAGTGAGAGGTTTGCTCTTCACTCGGTAGGATTTTTATATCTTAGGCGAGCACTAGGCTGCAGCTAAGCCCCCGAGTGAGAGGTTTGCTCTTCACTCGGTAGGATTTTTATATCTTAGGCGAGCACTGGGCTGCAGCTAAGCCCCCGAGTGAGAGGTTTGCTCT
>NC_041382.1:265293969-265298719 GCF_002162155.2 Triticum dicoccoides | reverse complement strand
TATCTTAGGTGAGCACTGGGCTGCAGCTAAGCCCCCGAGTGAGAGGTTTGCTCTTCACCCGGTAAGATTTTTATATCTTAGGCGAGCACCGGGCTGCAGCTAAGCCTCCGAGTGGAAGTCTGGCTTACCACTCGGTAGGATTTTGATAACTTAGGCGAGTACTTGGACTGCAGCTAAGCCTCCGAGTGAGAGGTTTGCTCTCCACTCGGTAGGATTTTTATATCTTAGGCGAGCACTGGGCTGCAGCTAAGCCCCCGAGTGAGAGGTTTGCCACCCCTGGGAGGCAAGCTTTGGTGGTCGATCCAGTTGTTGAAGGCACTCGACTGACAAAAGTGCTTATGGACGGTGGTAGTGGGTTGAATTTGCTGTATGCAGACACACTGAAAGGAATGGGCATTCCAATGTCCCGGCTAAGCACCAGTAACATGAGCTTTCATGGAGTTATACCAGGAAAGAAAGCCGAGTCACTCGGCCAAATAGCTCTGGACGTGGTGTTTGGCGATTCGAAACATTTTCGCAAAGAGAAGTTGACGTTCGAGGTCGTGGATTTTCAGAGTGCATATCATGCCATTTTGGGGAGACCAGCTTATGCGCGGTTCATGGCTCGACCATGTTACGTGTACCTCAAATTGAAGATGCCCGGCCCCAAAGGAGTGATCACTGTCACCGGTGATCGGAAAAAGGCAGAAGAGTGCTTCCAGAAAGGCTCAAAGATTGCTGATTCCCAGGTGACAACGGTCGAGTTCGAAGAATACAAGCAAAACGCAGATCCGAGTGACTTGCTGCGATCCAAGAAACCCGCCACAGAGTCTGCATTTCAGTCGTCCGGTGAGACGAAGCCTGTTCACATTCACCCAACCGACCCCGATGCAGCTCCGACCCGCATCTCCACAACACTCGACCCAAAATAGGAAGAAGCGCTCATCCAGTTCCTCCGTGAGAATTGGGACATTTTTGCATGGAAGCCCGCTGACATGCCAGGTGTTCCCAGGGGACTGGCTGAGCATCGCCTAAGAGTCGACTCATCTACAAAACCAGTTAAAGAGCATCTTCGGCGGTCCGCCGTCCAGAAGAGAAAAGCCATTGGTGAGGAAGTGGCTCGACTGTTGGCGGCAGGATTTATCCGAGAGATATACCACTCCGAGTGGCTTGCTAATGTCGTCATGGTTCCTAAGAAAGACAAATCACTCCGAATGTGCATTGATTTCAAGCACATCAACCGGGCCTGCCCGAAAGATCATTTTCCTCTCCCTCGCATAGATCAAATTGTTGACTCGACCGCGTGATGCGAGAGACTGTCTTTTCTAGACGCCTACTCCGGGTACCACCAGATCCGTCTGTACGGACCCGACGAGATAAAAATAGCTTTCATCACTCCATTCGGGTGCTTCTGCTATATCACCATGCCATTCGGCCTCAAGAATGCCGGAGCCACATTTATGCGAATGATTCAGAAGTGTCTACTCACTCAAATCAGTAGGAATGTGGAAGCATATATGGATGATATCGTTGTCAAGTCACGAAAAGGTTTCGACCTGCTCGCTGATCTCGCCGAAACATTTGCCAACCTCAGAAGGTATGATATCAAGCTCAATCCATCAAAGTGCACATTTGGAGTTCCTGGTGGCAAGTTACTCGGTTTTCTCGTTTCCGAACGAGGAATCGACGCTAATCCAGAGAAGATCGGCACTATTCTCCGAATGAAACGCCCTGTGCGAGTGCACGATGTCCAGAAGCTTACTAGATGCTTGGCCGCATTAAGTCGATTCATCTCACGACTCGGTGAAAAGGCATTGCCTCTTTACCGACTGATGAAGAAGGCAGACAAGTTTGAGTGGACTCCAGAAGCTGATCCAGCATTTGCCGAGCTAAAAGCTCTGCTCTCCACCCAGCCGGTGCTTGCTGCTCCAATCAGTAAAGAGCCTCTGTTGCTCTATATCGCAGCCACAGGACAAGTCGTCAGTACTGTGCTTATGGTCGAGCGGGAAGAAGAAGGAAAAGCTCTCAAAGTTCAGCGCCCAGTGTATTATTTGTCTGAAGTCTTGACTCCATCCAAGCAGAGATATCCTCATTATCAGAAGCTTGTGTATGGAATATACATGACCACAAAGAAGGTTGCTCATTATTTCTCTGATCATTCCATCACAGTCGTCAGCGACGCTCCACTATCAGAGATTTTGCACAACAGAGATGCAACTGGTCGAGTGGCCAAATGGGCGATTGAACTTCTCCCCCTTGATATCAAGTTTGAGGCAAAGAAAGCCATTAAGTCCCAGGCAATAGCAGATTTCCTCGCCGAGTGGATTGAACAGCAGCAGCCGACTGAAGTTCACTCGGAGCATTGGACCATGTTCTTTGATGGCTCTAAGATGTTGAATGGTTCCGGTGCTGGGGTTGTCCTGGTTTCCCCCAGAGGAGATAAGCTCAGATATGTGCTCCAGATTCACTTTGATTCCTCCAACAATGAGGCAGAATATGAGGCCCTCTTATATGGGTTACGCATGGCCATTTCACTCGGCGTCCGTCGCCTGATGGTCTATGGCGACTCGGATTTAGTGGTCAATCAAGTGATGAAGGAGTGGGACGTGAGAAGCCCAACCATGACTGGATACTGCAGTGCAGTGAGGAAGCTGGAAAAGAAGTTCGAGGGGTTGGAGCTCCATCATATACCCCGACTGAAAAATCAAGCAGCTGATGATCTAGCAAAGATAGGTTCCAAGAGAGAAGCCATTCCGAGTGGTGTGTTCTTGGAGCATGTACACACTCCGTCAGTCAAAGAAGATCCTTTCACCGAAGAAGCTCCACAGCCCAAGAGTGCCACAGATCCGACTGAGGTTGAAGTCCCAGAAGTGGTCGACTTGGTCATGGAGATCTTGGTGGTCATTCCCGATTGGACAGTTCCATATATCGCGTATATCCTGAGAAAAGAGCTCCCAGAGGATGAGGAAGAGGCTCGACAGATCGTACGCCGATCTAAGGCCTTTACCGTAATCAAAGGACAGTTATACAGAGAAAGCGCGACTGGAGTCGGTCAGAAGTGCATAACGCCGGAAGAAGGTCGAATCATCCTTAATGATATTCACTCGGGGACCTGTGGTCATCACGCGTCCTCTCGGACCATCGTGGCCAAAGCATACCGAGCCGGATTTTTACTGGCCAAAGGCGAATGAGATGGCAAAGGAGATAGTGGATAAGTGCGAGGGATGTCAGTTTTACTCGAATATGTCGCACAAGCCTGCATCAGCCCTGAAGACCATTCCACTCGTCTGGCCTTTCGCAGTATGGGGGTTGGACATGGTCGGTCCTTTGAGAACAGGGCGAAGTGGCTTCACGCATGTACTGGTGGCAGTCGACAAGTTCACCAAGTGGATTGAGGCTAAACCAATCAAGAACCTTGACGCCGGTACTGCTGTTAGCTTCATCAGGGAACTAATATTCAGATATGGAGTCCCGGACAGCATCATTATGGATAATGGGTCGAACTTTGACTCGGAGGAATTCAGAGATTTCTGTAACTCTCAAGGCACACGGGTCGACTTCGCTTCAGTCGCCCATCCGCAGTCGAATGGACAAGCAGAGCGAGCCAATGTCCTGATTCTCAAGGGATTGAAACCCCGACTGATGCGTGATCTCAAGCATGCAGCTGGAGCTTGGGTCGACGAACTTCCCTCAGTGCTTTGGGGACTGCGGACCACACCTAATCGGTCGACCGGAAGAACTCCATTCTTCTTGGTCTACGGAGCTGAAGCAGTCTTGCCGAGTGATCTTCTCCACAATGCTCCTCGAGTTGAAGTCTACAACGAAACAAAAGCTGAACAAGCGCGGCAGGATGCAGTCGACCTTTTAGAGGAAGAAAGGGAGATGGCTCTGATCCGATCGACCATCTACCAACAAGATTTGCATCGTTTCCACGCCAGAAATGTGAGAGGTCGAGCCTTCCAGGAAGGAGATTTGGTTCTCCGAGTGGATCAGCACAAACCACACAAGCTTGCTCCTTCTTGGGAAGGTCCCTTCATCGTCACCAAGGTTCTCCACAACGGGGCGTACCGTCTTTACAACGTCGAGCATAATATCGACGAGCCCCGAGCTTGGAACGCGGAACTACTCCGCCCATTTTACACTTAAGGTTTATCACTCGGATGAGTTGCAATAAAGTACTTCTGTAGTTCATGGACCTCAAAATAATATTGTCATAGTTCCTCCATAATTTTTGTCACTTTTTATTTTTGTCCATTAAAATTCCCCTAAGTGGGTGACTTAGCCGCGAATTCGTTCCGCCTAAGTTTGTAAAAAATCCTACCGAGTGGTGAGCCAGACTCCCACTCGGAGGCTTAGCTGCGAATCCGTTTCGCCTAAGTTATCTAAAATCCTACCGAGTGGTAAGCCGGACTTCCACTCGGGGGCTTAGCTGCAGTCCAAGTACTCGCCTAAGTTATCAAAAATCCTACCGAGTGAAGAGCAAACCTCTCACTCGGGGGCTTAGCTGCAGTCCAAGTACTCGCCTAAGTTATCAAAAATCCTACCGAGTGAAGAGCAAACCTCTCACTCGGGGGCTTAGCTGCAGTCCAAGTACTCGCCTAAGTTATCAAAAATCCTACCGAGTGAAGAGCAAACCTCTCACTCGGAGGCTTAGCTGCAGTCCAAGTACTCGCCTAAGTTATCAAAAAAACTACCGAGTGAAGAGCAAACCTCTCACTCGGGGGCTTAGCTGCAGTCCAAGTACTCGCCTAAGTTATCGAAATCCTACCGA
>NC_041382.1:265285470-265293771 GCF_002162155.2 Triticum dicoccoides | reverse complement strand
CGAGTGAAGAGCAAACCTCTCACTCGGGGGCTTAGCTGCAGTCCAAGTACTCGCCTAAGTTATCAAAAATCCTACCGAGTGAAGAGCAAACCTCTCACTCGGAGGCTTAGCTGCAGTCCAAGTACTCGCCTAAGTTATCAAAAAACCTACCGAGTGAAGAGCAAACCTCTCACTCGGGGGCTTAGCTGCAGCCCAGTGCTCGCCTAAGATATAAAAATCCTACCGAGTGGTAAGCCGGACTTCCACTTGGAGGCTTAGCTGCAGTCCAAGTACTCGCCTAAGTTATCGAAATCCTACCGAGTGAAGAGCAAGCCTCTCACTCGGGGCTTAGCTGCAGCTCAGTGCTCGCCTAAGATATAAAACCCTACCGAGTGAAGAGCAAACCTCTCACTCGGAGGCTTAGCTGCAGCCCAGTGCTCGCCTAAGTTATCAGAAATCCTACCGAGTGAAAAGTAAACCTCTCACTCGGGGGCTTAGCTGTAGCCCGGCGCTCACCCAAGTGGACTAAGGAATAAGTCGATTGCAGTAAGTGCCCTGCTTTGAACCTGCAAAAGACATTTCGAGCCAAAAGCAATCACATTCAAACGACAAATTCAAGTTTGGATAGATACCTAAAGGGACCGAAAGTGCTCGGGCGCTAAGCCCGTTAAGGTTTATCGGTTACAACTCCACTCGGCATACCGAGGCAAATTTAAAGCGTCGAGCTTAGAAGAAGTTTTTTACCCCTCATGTGGAGGGCTGGAAGGTGCAACAAACTCATCAAGATCAATTCCATCGGCGATCCGAGTGGCAGCCGCAAGGAAAGTTTCCATAAAGGACCTGAAGTCGTGTTTTTTGGTGTTGGCCACCCGGAGGGCCGCCAGCTTCTCTTCTCGCGCATCTTTGCAGTGGACTCGGGCCAGACACAGAGCAACATCTGCACCGCACCGAGCCGAGGACTTCTTCCACTCCTGCACTCGACCAGGGATCGTGTTCAAGCGAGCCATCAGCGACTCAAGGTCATTCTGAAGTGTCTCCCTGGGCCAGAGTGTCGAGTCGATGCGAGATGTGGCGACCTTCAGCCTTGCAAGATAGTCCACGGCAGCTGCAACACGGGACTCCAGTCGGAAAACGTTCATGGCAACTTCGTCGTTCACCGGAGAATTGACGGGGTCGAGGTTTGGTTCCAGCCGGCTAGTTTCTTCTTCAAAGTTTTGACAAAATTCTGCAAGGACGATCACCGAGTCAAGGTGATGGTCGAATGGAAAAACCACGATTGGAAATAATTGCCGAGCATAGAGGTTTACCTTCAAGCATAAGAAACAGCTTCTTGGCAAGACCACTCAGGAAGGCCTCCAGATCCTTTTTCTTCCCAGTCAACTTACTGACTTGGTCGGTCAGGGCAGCTTTATCAGTTTTCAGTCGACTGACCTCCTTGTTGGCGATCCCAAGAGCAGCTTTCAGATTGGTATTGTCTTGTTCAAGCTTGGTGACTGAAGCTAACTTCTCGTCAGCAAGCTTGATCTTCTCAGCTAGTTCAAGGTCTTTCTTCTGTTGGGCCTCCCTTACCTTACCTGCAAGTTACAGCAAGATCAGATTTTGAAACAAACAAAGGGAAAAGCAGTCGTCAAGGTCTCACCAAACATACCTTCGGTCTCCTCCTTTGCCTTCGTCAGTTTCTCCTGAACCAGCTTCAAGTTCAGCTCGAGCTGAGTGTGCTTGTTTTCCAGCTCAGAGTAGCGAGCCACAAGATCACAGGAGTTCTACGAAGAACCAATCGACTAGATGTCAAATATAATTCACTTCCGAGTGAAAAAGGAAAAATCACACGTTTCTAAGACTACAGCCGAATACAAGCATTCGACCGTAGTCTCGGGGACTACACCAAGTGGGTGCACTCAGCGTGCCCCCACTAATCCTATTGAAGATAGAGTCGACCAGTCGACCTCAAAAAAAAAGAGAAATGTATTCTTTAAGACTGTAATCGACTGCAAGCAGTCGACCACAGTCTCGGGGACTACACCCAGTGGGTGCACTCAGCGTGCCCCCACTGGTTTGCGAAATCCATTCGGCATAATCGAATGACGAAAAGCCTGAAATTATAAAACCTAAGGCCGATTGCCAGCAGTCGACCTTAGCCTTGGGGACTACACCCAGTGGGTGCACTCAGCGTGCCCCCACTAATCCTATTGAAGACAGAGTCGACCAGTCGACCCGTTTTGTGATATCCAGTCGCCATAGTCGAATGATGCAAAGACTGAAATTATAAAGCCTAAGGCCGACTGCCAGCAGTCGACCTTAGCCTTGGGGACTACACCCAGCGGGTGCACTCAGCGTGCCCCCTCTAACACGGAGTCTGAATCGACACACCCAGTGGGTGACTACTATAAATTCTAGAAAGAAAAGTTTTTGATAGCATATCCTAACAGAACAGGCGGTGGTCGACTGACCTGAACATTGCTTTGAAGGGCGGAACTGGCGTCGTAAGCTGCCTGGCTCGCATCCCGGATGGTCCTTAACTGCTCCATCATGATCCCTACCTAGCGTATCGCCTCCTTCGCGGCGCCAGCTTGGTCCTCTGGGACGTGGTGCATCGTGAAGAGGGAGGGCTGCTGAGCACTCGTCAGTGGATCTGCGAAGGACACAGTGTGTCGAGTGGTGTTCTCTTCCTCCGCAATCAAAGTCTCAGGCGCCGTCACATCCTGGGGCACCCTGCTGGCGGACGCTTTCCTACTCCTTCTGCGCTTCAGCGGTTCCTCATCCTCATCATCATCAGGGAGAGTGATAACAACATTGGGTGGAGCTACAGAGAAGAATCAGGATTAGAGATCATGAGTCAGTCGACTAAAAACGGCGTTAAGAATATAGTACCTGGTTTTGAGGTTGCTGCGTCCTCCATCTCATGGTCATCAGCCCGGGCTGAGGTCTCAGAAGTAGCAGCACTGCAACTCCAAAGAATCAGTCGACTAACTTCAGCGTCAACCAGAGACAAAGTTCACACAAAATAAGAAGACTTAAGCAGTACGATTACCCTGATATGGTGGGGATGGACACCTTCATCTTCGGCAGGAGCTTGGTCGGCTTTGACGGAGCCGCCCTGGGCTGCTTCGACGCCTTTTCAGTCGGCGCCGGAGAGGTGGTCCGAGGGCGCTTGGTCGACTGTGCAACGGTCGCAACCCCTTTGCCACGTTCAGTCGCAGGGTCGTGGACAAGCTTCGACCGCCTTTCTGAGCGCGATGGTACGACCTCCTCCTCCTCTTCTTCCTCGTCTTCAGCATCATCTTCATCACCGTCATCGTCGTCATCGTCATCATCATCCTCAGCAACGTCCGAGTCCCACTCCTCCTCCTAGCTCTCACCCCCACTCGCCTCACCCTCCTCAGTCGGAGCCTGTGCTCCATTGGGCATCGAGTACAGCTCGGTGAGGGCCTGATAGACATCAAGACAAAAATCAATCGACCGATTGGCAGAATAAACAGAAATGAATATGACAAGAACACAGTGGAGAGCAGAGCAGGCATACTTTGTTTGGATCACTGTGGTGGTCGAGTGGAGGAATCCTTCTGGCTCCGCGTGGGTTATCCTTGTTTCTGGTAACGGCGGCCATCCACCTTTCCAGAGTGACATCGTCGACTGCTTTTGGATGGACTCGAGTCTCGTCCTCACTCCCACAGTACAACCACATGCAGTGGCTCCAAAACTGAAGGGGCTGGATACGACGCCTAAGGAAAACCTCCAGGAGATCCATGCCCGTCACTCCCTCCCGAACCAACTGTACTACGCGCTCCATCAACATCTTCACGTCAGCTTTCTCCTCTGGAATCAACTTCAGAGAGGAGGGCTTGTTCACTCGGTCCATGGTAAACTGAGGGAGTCCACTCGACTGCCCCGGCGTCGACTGATCCTGGCAGTAGAACCAGGTCGACTGCCAGCCTCTGACTGACTCGGGAAAAGTCATGGCTGGGAAGGTGCTCTTATTCCTCACCTGGATCCCCAGGCCCCCACACATTTGGACAACTCGAGTCCTTTCGTCGCCTGGGCTCGCCTTCTTCACGGTCTGAGAGCGACACGTGAATATATGCTTGAACAAGCCCCAGTGCGGTCGACAGCCCAGAAAACCCTCACACATGGACACGAACGCGGCAAGATAGGCGATAGAATTTGGGGTAAAGTGATGGAGTTGCGCTCCAAAGAAGTTCAAGAACCACGAAAGAAAATACTCGGCGGCAAAGAAAATCCACGGTCGACATGGGTAGCCAGGAGCACGCACTCACCCTCTTCTGGCTGGGGCTGCCACTCCTTCCCCGGAAGCCTCGCAGCTCCATGAGGGATCAGACCCTCGTTGGCCATGTCGAGGAGATCTTTCTCCGTGATGGTCGACTGGATCCAATCTCCTTGGACCCAGCCCTTCGGCAGGCGGGATCTAGACGAAGACCCGCTGCGGCTGGTGGATCTCCCCTTCGCCTTCTCCGTCGCCGACGCCTTCTTTGCGCGTTCCAGCGCTGCCGTCTTCTCCTTGGCCATGGTTGCCGGTGAGACGCGCGAGGAGAAGTTGTGCGGAGGCGAGAGCGAGCGCGCTGGACGGAGACGAAGGGAGCAGAGAAACAGAATGCTGAGGCACTGTACAAAAAACCTCGCCGGGCATATTTATAAGGTCCCTTCCGAGTGGATGACAGGTGGGCCCGGTCAATCTAATCATATCCAGGAATAGTTATGCAGGCGGGATACATGGCGAAGAAAGCGGCGCGGGGATCGAGGCGTCTATGTCCCGTCCCATCCGAACGCCGCGGTCCGCTCCGCTTCACGCGCTTCCCCAAATTTCGCATCCCGCGGAATCCGCGAACGGCAGATCGGTCTGTCAGACGCGGGATTTCCTGTGATCCGTCGCTCGGAAATCGTCGAAGCCCGAAAGATCACTCGATGAAAGAAGAGAATGGATCGAGTCGACTGAAGACAAGTTGCTCACTACCAACGAAGAGATTCTTTGGTCCAGAACAACGCACGACCAGTGTGCAAAAGCTAATCGGAAACAACATCAACTCCTTCCTCACTCGAAGCCTCAATCCATTCCGGGGCTAATGATGGGGTCATGTACCTAGGGTAGGGCCACAGACCTGATCTAAGTACCCTGCCCAAGGACACCCTTAGAAGAGGTCACCTTCCAGTCGACTGACGAGAGACACACTCGACTGCCATGAAGGACTCGACCACGAAGACTCACTCGACCACCAGAAGGTCAAGAGGCACTCTGCACTGCAACGGCCTGTAATTAAGTAGACTTTATGATAGTAAAGACACTTTATGTGGGGCTTTACCAGTAACACCCCGGACTTAACTCACCTTAAACCCTCTCCTACGTGGGCTGGCTGGGGTCCTGGCGCACTCTATATAAGCCACCCCCTCCACAGGTAGAGGGGTTGGGCACCCTGTAACTCTTATACATATAATCCACTCGACCGCCTCCGGGCTCCGAGACGTAGGGCTTTTACTTCCTCCGAGAAGGGCCCGAACTCGTACATCTCTTGCGTTTACAACCTCTCCATAGCTAGGACCTTGCCTCTCCATACCTACCCCCACTCTACTGTCAGACTTAGAACCACGACAGTCGCACCACCGCGCTCGGAAAGGCGGTCGAAACTTGTCCATGACCCTGCGACTGAACGTGGCAAGGGGGTTGCGACTGTTACACAGTCGACCAAGCGCCCTCGGACCACCTCTCCGGCGCCGACTGAAAAGGCGTCGAAGCAGCCCAGGGCGGCCCCGTCAAAGCCGACCAAGCTCCTGCCGAAGATGAAGGTGTCCATCCCCACCATATCAGGGTAATCATGCTGCTTGAGTCTTCTTGTTTTGTGCGAACATTATCTCTGGTTGGCGCTGGAGTTAGTCGACTGACTCTTTGGAGTTGCAGTGCTGCTACTTCTGAGACCTCAGCCCGGGCTGACGACCATGAGATGGAGGACGCAGCAACCTCAAAACCTGGTACTATACTCTTAACACTGTTTCTAGTCGACTGACTCATGATCTCTAATTCTGATTCTTTTCTGTAGCTCCATCCAATGTTGTTATCACTCTCCCTGATGATGATGAAGATGAGGAACCGCTGAAGCCCAGAAGGAGTAGGAAAGCGTCTGCCGGCAGGGTGTCCCAGGATGTGACGGTGCCTGAGACTCTGGTCGCGGAGGAGGAGAACACCACTCGACACACTGTGTCCTTCGCAGATCCACTGACGAGTGCTCTGCAGCCCTCCCTCTTCACGACGCACCATGTCCCAGAGGACCAAGCTGGCGCCGCGAAGGAGGCGATACGCCAGGTAGGGATCATGATGGAGCAGTTGAAGACCATCCGGGATGCGAGCCAGGCAGCTTACGACGCCAGTTCCGCCCTTCAAAGCAATGTTCAGGTCAGTCGACCACCGCTTGTTTTCTTTCCAGAATTTATAGTAATCACCCACTGGGTGTGTCGATTTAAACTCCGTGATAGCGGGGGCACGCTGAGTGCACCCGCTGGGTGTAGTCCCCAAGGCTAAGGTCGACTGCTGGCAGTCGGCCTTAGGCTTTATAAGTTCAGTCTTTCCGTCACTCGACTATGGCGACTAGATTTCGCAAACCGGTGGGGGCACGCTGAGTGCACCCACTGAGTGCACGCATGATTTTTCCTGTTCCACTCGGAAGTGAATTATCTTTGACATTTAGTCGATTGATTCTTCCCAGAGATCCTGTGACCTTGCGGCTCGCTACACTGAGCTGGAAAACAAGCACATTCAGCTCGAGCTGGATTTGAAGCTGGCTCAGGAGAATCTGATGAAGGCAAAGGAGGAGACCAAAGGTATGTTTGGTGAGACCTCGACGACTGCTTTTTCCCTTTATTTGTTTCAAAATCTGATCTTGCTGTAACTTGCAGGTAAGGTGAAGGAGGCCCAACAGAAAAAAGACCTTGAACTAGCTGAGAGGATCAAGCTTGCTGACGAGAAGTTAGCTTCAGTCACCAAGCTTGAACAAGAAAATACCAATCTGAAAGCTGCTCTTGGGAAGAAAAATGATCTGGAGGCCTTCCTGAGTGGTCTTGCCGAGAAGTTGTTCCTTATGCTTGAAGGTAAACCTTTATGCTCAACAATCATTTTCAACTGTAATTTTTCAATTCGACCATTGCCTTGACTCGGTGATCACCCTTGCAGAATTTTGTCAAGACTTTGAAGAAGAGACTAGCCGGCTGGAACCAAACCTTGACCCCGTCAATTCTCTGGTGAACGACGAAGTTGCTATGAATGTTTTCCGACTGGAGTCCCGTGTTGCAGCTGTCGTGGACTATCTTGCAAGGCTGAAGGTCGCCACATCTCGCATCGACTCAACGCTCTGGCCCAGGGAGACACTCCAGCACGACCTCGAGTCGCTGATGGCTCGCTTGAACACGGTCCCTGGTCGAGTGCAGGAGTGGAAAAAGTCCTCGGCTCGGTGCGGTGCAGATGTTGCTCTGTGTCTGGCCCGAGTCCACTGCAAAGATGCGCGAGAAGACAAGCTGGCGGCCCTCCGGGTGGCCAACACCAAGAAACACGACTTCAGGTCCTTTATGGAAACTTTCATTGCTGCTGCCACTCGGATCGCAGATGGAATTGATCTTGATGAGTTTGTTGCACCTTCCAGCCCTCCACAGGAGGGGTAAAAAACTTCTTTTAAGCTCGACGCTTTAAATTTGCCTCGGTATGCCGAGTGGGGTTGTAACAGATAAACCTTAACAGGCTTAGCGCCTGAGCACTTTCGGTTCCTTTACGTATCGTTCCGAACTTGAATTTGATGTTTGAACATGATTGCTTTTGGCTTGAAATGTCTTTTGCAGGTTCAAAGCAAGACGCTCACTGCAGTCGACTTATTCCTTAATCCACTTAGGCAAGCACTGGGCTGCAGCTAAGCCCCCGAGTGAGAGGTTTGCTCTTCACTCGGTAGGATTTTTATATCTTAGGCGAGCACTAGGCTGCAGCTAAGCCCCCGAGTGAGAGGTTTGCTCTTCACTCGGTAGGATTTTTATATCTTAGGCGAGCACTGGGCTGCAGCTAAGCCCCCGAGTGAGAGGTTTGCTCTCCACCCGGTAGGATTTTTATATCTTAGGCGAGCACTGGGCTGCAGCTAAGCCCCCGAGTGAGAGGTTTGCTCTTCACTCGGTAGGATTTCTATATCTTAGGCGAGCACTGGGCTGCAGCTAAGCCCCCGAGTGAGAGGTTTGCTCTTCACCCGGTAGGATTTTTATATCTTAGGCGAGCACCGGGCTGCAGCTAAGCCTCCGAGTGGAAGTCTGCCTTACCACTCGGTAGGATTTTGATAACTTAGG
>NC_041382.1:265191556-265284534 GCF_002162155.2 Triticum dicoccoides | reverse complement strand
GACTGCAGCTAAGCCTCCGAGTGAGAGGTTTGCTCTCCACTCGGTAGGATTTTTATATCTTAGGCGAGCACTGGGCTGCAGCTAAGCCCCCGAGTGAGAGGTTTGCTCTTCACTCGGTAGGATTTCTATATCTTAGGCGAGCACCGGGCTGCAGCTAAGCCTCCGAGTGGAAGTCTGGCTTACCACTTGGTAGGATTTTGATAACTTAGGCGAGTACTTGGACTGCATCTAAGCCTCCGAGTGGAAGTCTGGCTTACCACTTGGTAGGATTTTTATAACTTAGGCGAGTACTTGGACTGCAGCTAAGCCTCCGAGTGGAAGTCTGGCTTACCACTCGGTAGGATTTTTATAACTTAGGCGAGTACTTGGACTGCAGCTAAGCCTTCGAGTGGAAGTCTGGCTTACCACTCGGTAGGATTTTGATAACTTAGGTGAGTACTTGGACTGCAGCTAAGCCTCCGAGTGGAAGTCTGGCTTACCACTCGGTAGGATTTTATTTAATCTTAGGCGAAACAGATTCGCAGCTAAGCCTCCGAGTGGGAGTCTGGCTCACCACTCGGTAAGGATTTTTACAAACTTAGGCGAAACAGATTCGCGGCTAAGCCTCCGAGTGGGAGTCTGGCTCACCACTCGGTAAGGATTTTTACAAACTTAGGCGAAACGGATTCGCGGCTAAGTCACCCACTGAGGGGAAAATTTTATTGGACAAAATAAAAAGTGACAAAAATTATGGAGGAACTATGACACTATTATTTTGAAATCCATGAACTACAGGAGTACTTTATTGCAACTCATCCGAGTGATAAACTTAAGTGTAAAATGGGCGGAGTAGTTCCGCGTTCTAAGCTCGGGGCTCGTCGATATTATGTTCGACGTTGTAAAGACGGTACGCCCCATTGTGGAGAACTTTGGTGACGATGAAGGGCCCTTCCCAAGAAGGAGCAAGCTTGTGATGTTTCTTCTGATCCACTCGGAGAACTAAATCTCCTTCCTGGAAGGCTCGACCCCTCACATTTCTGGCGTGGAAACGACGCAAATCTTGTTGGTAGATGGTCGATCGGATCAGAGCCATCTCCCTTTCTTCCTCTAAAAGGTCGACTGCGTCCTGCCGCGCTTGTTCAGCTTCTGCTTCGTTGTAGATTTCAACTCGAGGAGCATTGTGGAGAAGATCACTCGGCAAGACTGCTTCAGCTCTGTAGACCAAGAAGAACGGAGTTCTTCCGGTCGATCGATTAGGTGTGGTCCGCAGTCCCCAAAGCACCGAGGGAAGTTCGTCGACCCACGCTCCAGCTGCATGCTTGAGATCACGCATCAGTCGGGGTTTCAATCCCTTGAGAATCAGGCCATTGGCTCGCTCTGCTTGTCCATTCGTCTGCGGATGGGCGACTGAAGCGTAGTCGACTCGTGTGCCTTGAGAGTTGCAGAAGTCCCTGAATTCCTCCGAGTCAAAGTTCGACCCATTATCCGTAATGATGCTGTGTGGGACTCCATATCTGAATATCAGTTCTCCGATGAAGCTAACAACAGTACCGGCGTCAAGGTTCTTGATTGGTTTAGCCTCAATCCACTTGGTGAACTTGTCGACTGCCACCAGTACATGCGTGAAGCCACTTCGACCTGTTCTCAAAGGACCGACCATGTCCAATCCCCATACTGCGAAAGGCCAGACGAGTGGAATGGTCTTCAGAGCTGATGCAGGCTTGTGCGACATATTCGAGTAGAACTGACATCCCTCGCACTTATCCACTATTTCCTTTGCCATCTCATTCGCCTTTGGCCAGTAAAATCCGGCTCGGTATGCTTTGGCCACGATGGTCCGAGAGGACGCATGATGACCACAGGTCCCCGAGTGGATATCATTAAGGATGATTCGACCTTCTTCTAGTGTTATGCACTTCTGACCAACTCCAGTCGCGCTTTCTCTATATAACTGTCCTTTGATTACGGTGAAGGCTTTAGATCGACGGACGATCTGTCGAGCCTCTTCCTCATCCCCCGGAAGCTCTTTTCTCAGGATATACGCGATATACGGAACTGTCCAGTCGGGAATGACCACCAAGACCTCCATGACCAAGTCGACCACTGCTGGGACTTCAACCTCAGTCGGATCTGTGGCACTCTTGGGCTGTGGAGCTTCTTCGGTGAAAGGATCTTCTTTGACTGACGGAGTGTGTATATGCTCCAAGAACACACCACTCGGAATGGCTCCTCTCTTGGAACCTATCTTTGCTAGATCATCAGCTGCTTGATTTTTCAGTCGGGGTATATGATGGAGCTCTAACCCTTCGAACTTCTTTTCCAGCTTCCTCACTGCACTGCAGTATCCAGTCATGGCTGGGCTTCTCACGTCCCACTCCTTCATCACTTGATTGACCACTAAATCTGAATCGCCATAGACCATCAGGCGACGGACGCCGAGTGAAATGGCCATGCGTAACCCATATAAGAGGGCCTCATATTCTGCCTCATTGTTGGAGGAATCAAAGTGAATCTGGAGCACATATCTGAGCTTATCTCCTCTGGGGGAAACCAGGACAACCCCAGCACCGGAACCATTCAACGTCTTAGAGCCATCAAAGAACATGGTCCAATGCTCCGAGTGAACTTCAGTCGGCTGCTGCTGTTCAATCCACTCGGCGAGGAAATCTGCTATTGCCTGGGACTTAATGGCTTTCTTTGCCTCAAACTTGATATCAAGGGGGAGAAGTTCAATCGCCCATTTGGCCACTCGACCAGTTGCATCTCTGTTGTGCAAAATCTCTGATAGTGGAGCGTCACTGACGACTGTGATGGAATGATCAGAGAAATAATGAGCAATCTTATTTGTGGTCATGTATATTCCATACACAAGCTTCTGATAATGAGGATATCTCTGCTTGGATGGAGTCAAGACTTCAGACAAATAATACACTGGGCGCTGAACTTTGAGAGCTTTTCCTTCTTCTTCCCGCTTGACCGTAAGCACAGTACTGACGACTTGTCCTGTGGCTGCGATATAGAGCAACAGAGGCTCTTTGCTGATTGGAGCAGCAAGCACCGGCTGGGTGGAGAGCAGAGCTTTTAGCTCGGCAAACGCTGCATCAGCTTCTGGAGTCCACTTGAACTTGTCTGCCTTCTTCATCAGTCGGTAAAGAGGCAATGCCTTTTCACCGAGTCGTGAGATGAATCGACTTAATGCGGCCAAGCATCCAGTAAGCTTCTGGACATCGTGCACTCGCACAGGGCGTTTCATTCGGAGAATAGTGCCGATCTTCTCTGGATTAGCGTCGATTCCTCGTTCGGAAACGAGAAAACCGAGTAACTTGCCACCAGGAACTCCAAATGTGCACTTTGATGGATTGAGCTTGATATCATACCTTCTGAGGTTGGCAAATGTTTCGGCGAGATCAGCGAGCAGGTCGGAACCTTTTCGTGACTTGACAACGATATCATCCATATATGCTTCCACATTCCGACTGATTTGAGTGAGTAGACACTTCTGAATCATTCACATAAATGTGGCTCCGGCATTCTTGAGGCCGAATGGCATGGTGATATAGCAGAAGCACCCGAATGGAGTGATGAAAGCTGTTTTTATCTCGTCGGGTCCGTACAGACGGATCTGGTGGTACCCGGAGTAGGCGTCTAGAAAAGACAATCTCTCGCATCCCGCGATCGAGTCAACAATTTGATCTATGCGAGGGAGAGGAAAATGATCTTTCGAGCAGGCCCGGTTGATGTGCTTGAAATCAATGCACATTCGGAGTGATTTGTCTTTCTTAGGAACCATGACGACATTAGCGAGCCACTCGGAGTGGTATATCTCTCGGATAAATCCTGCCGCCAACAGTCGAGCCACTTCCTCACCAATGGCTTTTCTCTTCTGGACGGCGGACCGCCGAATATGCTCTTTGACTGGTTTTGCTGATGAGTCGACTCTTAGGCGATGCTCAGCCAGTCCCCTGGGAACACCTGGCATGTCAGCGGGCTTCCATGCAAAAATGTCCCAGTTCTCACGGGGGAACTGGATGAGCGCTTCTTCCTATTTCGGGTCGAGTGTTGTGGAGATGTGGGTCGGAGCTGCATCGGGGTCGGTCGGGTGAATGTGAACAGGCTTCGTCTCACCGGACGACTGAAATGCAGATTCTGTGGCGGGTTTCTTGGATCGCAGCAAATCACTCGGATCTGCGTTTTGCTTGTATTCTTCGAACTCGACCGCTGTCACCTGGGAATCAGCAATCTTTGAGCCCTTCTGAAAGCACTCTTCTGCCTTTTTCCGATCACCGGTGACAGTGATCACTCCTTTGGGGCCGGGCATCTTCAATTTGAGGTACACGTAACATGGTCGAGCCATGAACCGTGCATAAGCTGGTCTCCCCAAAATGGCGTGATATGCACTCTGAAAATCCACGACCTCAAACGTCAACTTCTCTTTGCGAAAATGTTTCGAATCACCAAACACCACGTCCAGAGCTATTTGGCCGAGTGACTCGGCTTTCTTCCCTGGTATAACTCCATGAAAGCTCATGTTACTGGTGCTCAGTCGGGACATCGGAATGCCCATTCCTTTCAGTGTGTCTGCATACAGCAAATTCAGCCCGCTACCATCGTCCATCAGCACTTTTGTCAGTCGAGTGCCTTCGACAACTGGATCGACCACCAAAGCTTGCCTCCCAGGGGTGGCAATATGAGTCGGGTGATCAGATTGGTTGAATGTGATGGGTGTTTGGGACCATTTCAGATAATTTGCTTTTGCTGGGGTAACCATGTTCACCTCGCGGTTAATGACTTTCAATCGACTCTTGCTTTCCACATCTGCAAAGATCATCAGAGTGGAGTTGACATGCGGATATCCTTCCTCACTGTCCTCCTTGTCTTCGGCCTTGTCCGACTCCTTTTCCTTGTCTTTAGACTGTTTTCCTTGAAACTGCTGGATCAGGAGTCGACATTGGCGAGTGGTATGCTTTGGGTAAATGATATTCCCCTCTTCGTCTTTCTTCGTGTGGATGTGACACAGCATATCCATCACGTCGTTCCCTTCTTTATCCTTTACCTTCTTAGGGTTCCAGGATCCTTTTGGTTTCCCTTTAAACTTTCCATGAGCCACGGCCAGAGCCTATCCAGGAGCTGCCGGTTCAGCCTTCCGCTTCTGTTTCCGACTGGTGTTTCCCTTCTCCGACTGGCTCGGCTTGTGCTTGCCGCTTCGGAGTCGGTCTTCTTCTTCGCCGTTGGCGTACTTGGTAGCAATTTCCATCATCCGACTCAAGGTCATGTCTCCGGTTCGACCAAATTTCAAACTCAATTCTCTGTTCTTGACACCATCCTTGAAGGCGCAGACTGCCTGATGATCAGACACATTCTCCACAGTATGGTGCAAAGTGATCCATCTCTGAATATACTCCCTGAGAGTCTCATTGGTCTTCTGCACGCAGACTTGCAGCTCCGTCAATCCAGCCGGTCGCTTGCAAGTTCCTTCAAACATTCTGACGAACACTCGGGACAGATCTTCCCAAGTGTAAATGCTGCTAGGAGGTAACTGATTCAACCACGCTCTGGCAGAACCTTCCAACATGAGGGGCAAATGCTTCATGGCCACCTCGTCATTCCCACCACCAATCTGAACCGCCACTCGGTAGTCCTCAAGCCAAGTTTCAGGCTTAGACTCACCAGTGAACTTGCTGACTCCTGTTGCCAACCTGAAATTGGGAGGAATCACTGCGGCTCTGATAGCTCTGCTGAAACATTCCGGACCAGAAACGTGCACTCGACTGCTCGTGGGTGCATCTCTGTCGAGTCCACCTCGATGGGCTCTGTTCCGGTCGACCAAGCCTTGCACGATAATGGATCGCGCGTCGAAGCCTGGTTCTCTGGGGTCGACTGGAACTCTTCGCCCCGCACTGAGCTGACGTCTGTCATCTTGCTGCCGAGGAGCGTAAGACCCACCCCTCGGAGGGGAAGTGGGCACTCGACGCCTATCATCTCGGTCGTGTCGGTCTCCATATTGGTCTCGCCGATTCTCGCGCCCCTCACGCCGCGGAGGCGATCGGGGACTGTGAGCCGACTGAACCGTATTCGCAGCGACGGATCGACTGTGAATTCTGTTGCGCGACTGCGACACGGCTGAATTCTGATCTCCTGCTGCCCGGAGCAGATCCCTGATCTGCATCAAGCCTCTGCCAGCTTCCGACTGAGAGGGCTGGATGGACTCTGCAATACGGGTCGCAGCTGCTAAATTCTGGATTGGGGTTCGATATACCTGAGTCGGCGGGAAGAGTTGACGTCGACTGGCGTCGGGAACTCGTTGCCGCGCGCGCTCGTCGAGTGCTCGCTGAAGATTCTCCAGGCGAGCGCGTTCGGCCAAATTGGCCAAACGTGCCTCCTCCAAGGCGCGAGCCTCGGGGGTTTCTCCTGCGATGGGAGTATGCAGGGCATCCATGTTCCTGCGGCGAAGTTCCTCTCTTTGCAGAGAGTCGAGTGGCTCGGGCTGGTACTCTTCGTGGTCTCATGCGGGGTCGCCTCCGTCGCCTGCCCCACCATCACGGGCGAAGCCAGGAGGGCTGCGAGGCCCGTCGACCATCAAGATTTCCGCCGCTGGATCACTGCTATCGCATTCGGATGCAGTCTCTACGGAGCCAGTCGACAGATCAAACAGGCCGTAGAGAGATTCGTCGGGCTCGATTGCCGCAACTTGGGTGGTGGCCGTCTGGCGAGCCACTGCGTGTCTCACCCACCGCTGAAGCCTCGACCGACTCGAGCGCTTGTGCTGGCGGGAGACCGGGAGGGTGGTCGATAGGGGAGTCGACCGATATGGGGTCGACGGTTGCCGCAGCAGAACGCCGCGGACACATGCGCGAAAATGCGTCGCACCGCGGACGGGGAGCGCATCGACGTCGAGTGGAGCCTCCTGGAGCCAGGCGGAGTCGTCGGCGACGAAGGTGAGAGCACCGAGACGAATCTCTCGACCCTCGACCAAAACTCCAGCAGCTACCATGATGAAAGTACTCGGAAGAATCGCAACTTCTCCACAAAATCGCTAAAACACCGCCCCACGGTGGGCGCCAACTGTCGTGGGTCTAAGTCTGACAGTAGAGTGGGGGGTAGGTATGGAGAGGCAAGGTCCTAGCTATGGAGAGGTTGTAAGCACAAGAGATGTACGAGTTCAGGCCCTTCTCGGAGGAAGTAAAAGCCCTACGTCTCGGAGCCCGGAGGCGGTCGAGTGGATTATGTGTATATGGATTACAGGGTGCCGAACCCTTCTGCCTGTGGAGGGGGGTGGCTTATATAGAGTGCGCCAGGACCCTAGCCAACCCACGTAATGAAGGGTTTAAGGTACATTAAGTCCGGGGCGTTACTGGTAACGCCCCACATAAAGTGTCTTTACTATCATAAAGTCTACTTAATTACTGACCGTTGTAGTGCAGAGTGCCTCTTGACCTTCTGGTGGTCGAGTGAGTCTTCGTGGTCGAGTCCTTCAAGTCAGTCGAGTGAGTCCCTCGTAGGTCGACTGGAAGGTGATCTCTTCTAAGGGTGTCCTTGGGCAGGGTACTTAGATCAGGTCTGTGACCCTACCCTAGGTACATGACTCCATCAATAGCCAGGACTGATCCCAGCCGTCCACGCCAAGTGCAGGAGTGCGAAGGGCGATGTGCCAAAGACCCCCGAGCGCTTAGGATGTAGACCGCGTGCTGGCCTCTCTGTTGAGCCTAGGTAGGACTGCAATGTGTTGATCAGCCGAGGGCGGTCATGACCTGATGGTGTGTCCGGTCGGAGTTGATTGAGCGTGTTGGGTAAGTTTGTGCACCCATGCAGGGAAGTATTATCTATTCGAATAGCCGTGTCCACGGTAACGAACGTTCGGAGTTGTATCCCGATCGATACAACTAGAACTGGATACTGAATGCTGAGGCATGTTATGGAAATGATGGCTCCGAGATTGCTTTCTCGCAGGGAGTCGAGGAAGTGATCTCTAGGCGATGTTACAACATACTTACTAATATTATAATATGCTACTCTTATCTCTTCTGATCATACAAGATGCTTGAAGATGCTAGTCTATGATAGGCTAGGCTTTCCCCCTTCTATTTTGGCATTCTGCAGTTCAGTCCATAGATACTACCCATTTCGTTGATACCAATGCATATGTAGTGTAGATTCTTGCTTGCGAGTACTTTGGATGAGTACTCATGGTTTCTTTACTTCCTCTTTTTCCCCTTCTCCATTCTTCTTGGATGTCACAACCATATGGAGGATCCCAGGAGCCAGGCGCCACCTTCGACAATGACTACTACTACACCGAGGGTGCCTACTACTACGTGGAGGCCACCGAAGACCAGGAGTACACTACTGCAGGATGCTGCTAACGCGTCACTACGATCAGAGACCCTTTGATGAAACGGTGTGCGATGCATTAATCACAAACAGTGATGTAAAAAATCGTCAAAAAGATGCAAAACGTTTGTGATGAAGGATACATCAAACACGGTTCAGATTTTAGTTGCGTGTGCGATAAGGGGCATATGGTTCAGTTCAATTAACTGTTTGCGATGTGGCAGAACAAAAGAAACGGGTAGCCAGATGAAGGCGTGTGCGATATATGACATATAGTTCACTCGAATGAACTTTTTGTGATTAGGCAAAAAAAATGAAAGGGTCAGCCAGATCAAGGTGTGTGCGATATACGACATACGGTTCACTCGGATGAACTATTTTCGATTAGGCAACGCAACAGAAACGGTTCAACCGGATCAAGGTGTGTGCAATGGAGGGCATACAGTTCATTCTAATAAACTGTTTGTGTTGAGCCAAGAGAACAGAAACGTTTCACATAAACAAGATGTGTGTAATACGCGGCAAATATCCAATTACATAGGTGGCTAGTGCACACATGACATTTCCACACACCAAAGTAAACTATTACATGCATAATTAACTAGGATAAATGATCATATGATCATCATCTACTTCTTGTGCTAGCTCGATATTCCTTCTATGCTAAGTTTCCATTAATTGATGGCATTTTATGAACACGCCACCATTTCCCGCCATTTCCCCACCAGTTTCCCGCCACCGAACGATATTGTGCATAAACCTAGGTGGTGTGTGATGCACGGAGGCAGCAAGCGCAGCCTGTAGCACATCCACCTTTTTCAAGCATGCCAACCCACCAAAGCGCCGCCTCTGCCATCAACCTGGTCGACGAGGAAAATGAGAAGGCGCCATGGCCCGTCGAGGCCGAGGCGCTCCCCAGCAACGCTATGGACGATGTCGTGATGCGCGTCATCGCCATGGTTGAGCAGGCCCTTGGTGCATGGCGCTTCAACTCCGTGGATCAAGATAGACCCTCATGCTGGGGGAGGAACGCTGGCAGCAAGCCTCGCTCAGTGCGGCAAGGTACCAGCAGGCGCTGCGGCGATACCACTGTCGCAGCGTCGGCTCTAGGACGCTCGAGGTGGGCGATCTTGTCCTGAGGCGGGTGCTCTCCAGGGAAGGGCTGCATAAGCTCTCACCCATGTGGGAGGGCCCGTTTAGGATTGCCCGTGTCTCTAGGCCTGGCGCTGTGCGCCTGGAGACGCAGGATGGGATCCCCATCCAGAACGCCTGGAACATCCAACACCTCCGGAAGTTCTACCCATAAAGCAAGGCCGAGTGCCTGTGAAGGTCTCCGTCCATGAAACTCTCACGTAATAATGAGTGGGGCAGTACACGCTCCGGAGTCTCCAGAGTGCCGCCCTCATGACTCAGGGGCTCCCTCCCACGTCCTAGTGGCAGCACTTAGCTCCGCGCTGGTGAGAAGACTAGACTAGGTTCCGGACGCGGCTGTTCATTTGCTTTCTGTAGTTGGTTTGCAACTTTTTTTAATGAAATTTGAAGTTCCGGCGTTTCTCGATTGCTCGGTTGAATCCTTTCTTTTCTCCACTTCGCTCGGTTCTTTGTTTCGCGCCAGGGAGGACAGCAGTTGCCCGACGCTCTCCCTCGCGTGCCTCACGTGGGGGCTGGGCAGGTGTGTGCATGCACTGGGCTAGCCTAAGCCACGGACACACCTTGCCAAAGCCCTGTCGCTCTAGAGCTTCAACTCCCCTGACCTTCGCGAGGCACCCTCGATTGAGCTCGCGGTTGGCGCACCCCTCTAAGTCCGTGCCGCACGGGTACCACGACATGGTGCGCTGGGCCATGATTATGATGCCTCGCGCAAGGAAGGATAAGGCACCCGACGGATGTCCTAACAATTTCTCCAGCTTTGTGACGCCTCCTGAGGTCAACGGCTCCCGAGCCAGCAACAAGGAGGGCTCACCAGGCGCCAGAGGGCGCACCCTCACGAGACGGGAAACTACCCCGGGCGCATCCAGCTAAGTTATCCCTCTATGTCTACATGAAGCACGAACGTCATAACACAACACAGGAACAATAAACATGGCATGAAAAATTACGGTTCATTACACGCCCACGCAGGGCCCCATGCTTGTTTCTTGGAATGCAGGAAGAAGGGAAAGGACAAGCAAAGGCGGCGCGCGCTCACAGCAGCTCCCGAGGGTCGGCTCCCGACGCCCCCCTGGACTCAGCCAAAGTTCTCCTCACGCTTCATCGGAGCGCGGTAGTGGGACGACCCACCACTGTCCTCATAGCGAGCCCGGTGATGTGGCGGCTGGTCGTAGTCACCACTGCTGGGGCTTTCGCTGGAGGAGGAGCCGCCGCTGCCAGACAGGCCACAGCCGTCGCCAAGGGTGAACTCGCGTCCGGCGTCGTTGCGGCCGTGGTCAAGGCCTGGCTCGTCGTTGCCACCGCTGTCCTCGGGCAGCACCCTGCGCGGCAACCATCTTCCCCAAAAACCCTCACGTAGAGGATCGCGACGCCGTGGTACTTGAAGTGGAGGGTGCACCTCCTGCTCAAGCTGCGCGTGCGGGCGAACGTCTGCCAGCCGCCGGCCAGGACCGCGTTGCCCGCAGCGGAAACCTCCACCGCGGCCCACGAGGCCTTGCCGCAACAGCCGTCATCTTGCAGCCATAAGCCGTCAAGACCTGCGGCCGGCAGCTCACCGGCGAAGGAGCGAGAGAGCTGGAGCCAAGTGTCGGCCGACTGCTCCAACCATACGACAAACTCTGGGAGCACCTCCGCCAAATGGAAGCGCGGCTGAGGAGGCTGGGCGACCATGGCGCGCCTTCCCTCGGCGCAAGGGATGCTCCGCCTAGAGTGGCCCTCGCCGCGGGAGGGGGCACTGCTGCGGCCGCTGAGGACGACACCGGTTCCCGAAGGAGTACGCCCGCGCCCCTGAGGGGCCACGACAAGGGTCACAACATGCTTGCGGGGGCGGCCACGCCCCCTTTTGGGTGGTGTAGAGTCGGGACCCCTCCTGGCATGCCTTCCCCTTCTCCGCGGCCGAGAACCTCTTTGTCGGCGCCATTGGTGTCGCAGCAAGACGACGGAGCAAAGAAGAAGAAGAAGCAAACGAAGTGGAGGAGAAGATGAGCAACGGGGGCTCCGCCCCTCTCCTCATTTATAGCCAGAGGGAGGCTAACCGCCGGTCTCCACGATCATAGGTAATGATGTTATTTCTTTTGCATGCAGCAAGGTCTCATCAAGTCGAACGGTTGCTGAGGCAGCATGGGGAAGTGGAGGCATCCGCGTCCCACCAATTGCCACGCATCAATCAAGGCCGCAGGCGGTTGGGGCCCATGGTGCTCCGCACTTGCCCTTTGGCTTCGCCTCGCAGCCAAGCTCGAGCGCGCCTTGGGCCCGGGGGCTACTGTCGATGTTTTGGGACCGGGGGTGCCCAGACTTGCCTGCCTACGGGCCTGTGCATGGCTCCACCAATGGCCTGGTACGGCCCATCCTCAGCAGCAACCACTCAAGACCCTTGCGAGGGGCCAAGCCTCGTGAGGCGGACGACACCAAGACCTCCTCGGGAGCAGCCTCACTAGGCTGGTTCCCGAGGAGCGGAGATCTCTATGCAAGGGGAACCTCGCGAGGTTCACGTGACGTGAGCCATGACGACCAAGGCCAGGCCGGCGCCAGCGAGCGCAGTGTACCAGTTTCCTCTTTCATGCTAAAGAGGCAGGCGCAGGCGAGGAGTCCCAAGGCATCAGGCAAAGGTTTCCATATCGGTGCAACAAGACCAAGACCAGCAGGACGGCAGTACGGAGGTCACCACGGAGCCCACAACGGCGTCACCACCAGAGCCTTTGGCAGGTGAAGACCACCTTTTGTCAGGACAGCTTGTACTAGTTGTCTCCCTTCAAACTTGTCCATTGTGGGATCCCTTCCCGCCTAACATTTGGGAAGAGGACCAGGCCTCTACAAATAGGACTAGCCACCACCATAGGGAGGGATCGACTGATCTTGGATTGGATCCATTCCATCCTCACATCCACCAGCTCGCCGAGCTCAAGAACACCTCTCCTCCAGAGGCTGTTCAACCATTGTACTAGTTCATCTTTAGCCCGTGAGGCAATCTACCAACGCCACACTGAAGTAGGGTATTACACCTCAAGGTGGCCCGAACCAGTATAAACCCTTGTGTCTCTTGTTCCTTGGGTTCGTCGAGCTAGGCCGAGAGATCGCTGAGCGAGTGAACTAGGGAGAGAGTGTTCTTCGTGCGCACCCTAGAGTTCGAACCTCAAGGGCTAGCCAGAACCTACAATCCGACACTGGCAGTCGACACGGTCGAGGAGCGGCTATGCCCATGCAGGTGCGGAAGCGCCATGCTCCGCACTGGTGATAAACAACTGAGGGCGGCCCCATGGCCACATCAACCTCAGGGAGCCACTAGGCTCAATGTCTAGCCTCGTCGCAACACTTTCCCCTCGGAAGAGTCACGCGAGGGGGTTGGGCACAGGGGATAAACTCAGGTCAAGCCTAGCGTACGCCACACTTCCAGGTCCCTTGGACCTGGTCGTCGCGCGCCCCTCCTGAGCGGGTCCTCGATGAGAAAAGGTATGGAGGTCTGTTTGTACGTCAAGGGGGACTCCTGAGCATTGCGACTCAGGATCCTAACTGGTGACGTAGCTCCTCACCCCTTGGTCTCGTCTTGGTGATCCGGACGACCCAATGGCACCTGAGGTATGCGAGGGGCCGGGCCTTGCCGACGCAGAATGCTAAGGCCTACTATCTCATCTCCTTTCCGCGGGCCATTCGTACGTCAAGGGGGACTCCTAAGCATCGCGACTCGGGAGCCTAACTGGTCACGTAGCCCCTCACTTCTTGGTCTTGTCCTGGTGATCCGGATGACCCAACGGCGGCTAAGGTATGCGCGGGGTTGGGCCTTGCCGACGCAGAACATCAAGCAAGCGGGAAGGAAATCACAAAATCCTAGCAAATTATTACAAAACGTTGTCTCTTAATAGCACGGACACATAAAGTTTTAACGCCTCCACGAGGCACGGCGCATGTTGCAGGAAATGAAAATGGAGGGAAGCTGTGACGCCCCAAGACCGGCACTCCAGATGCCTACCATGGATTCCGAGATTCGTCGGGTGATTTGTTTTGTTCGTTGCATTCATCTTTGCATCATGTGCATTGCATCATTTCATCATGTCGTCATGTTATTAATTTTTCCAACTAAAATAAATAAATCGCATAGATCTTTGATCTATTTAAACTGAGGGGATTCACATGGTGATATCTCTTTATAATATATATTCCCAATATTTTAGGGAGCTATAATAAATATTCCATTATTTGAAACTGCTTTCGTCTCTAAATTATTCAAATCCTCGATCTTTCTCCTCTTGCTCCAAATCTAGTTGTGGAGCTTTGATATTATGTCAAAGTAGTCACATACCATTTCAGTTAACTTCAGGTTCATTTGGCCCTCCAAATAAATTCCTTGGCTCCTCTTTTCTTTTTCTGAAATATGGAAAAGAAATTCTTTTCTTTCTTTTGGACAGCCTAGTCGGCTTCTTGGGCCTGACTAGCCACGCCCACCCTTTCCCATAGCCCTCCTAACCCATTCTTAACCCTAGGCCCATCTGCACCTTAGGCCCAGCAGCCCCCGCTGCGCCCGATCCCCCTCCTCTCGATCTCACCCTCTCCCTCCCGTGGCACCGCCATCTCCCCTCGCACTCTCCTCGACCCCATGCTCCAGCCCCTCGCTCGCCCGTCGTCCTCCTTCCCCGCGCCTGAGATGCTCTCCGTCGTCAGCCACCTCGCGCCCGCCTCCTTCTCTTCCTCGCGCGCCCGCGACCATTGTCGCCTCGTCAGCAAGCCCGTACCCTTCGCCGGAGCCCTTCCTCCGCCTCTGCTCCGGCCTCCCACAACCGCCGCGCCGCCGTGAAGGACCCTGTTGCCCGTGCCTCGAGCTACGCCCGCCGACCTCCTCTGCTGCCATGGCCACCGGCGACCGGAGCCGCCGTGTGTGTCCTTCCCATCCCTGCCGTCCCTGCCACCGGATCGGGCCGGCTCCGCCCGCCCCGACTAGCAGTGCTCGCCTCCTGCCGCAGGGCCTCATCTCTACTTCGATCAGACGAACGAAGCTGTCGCCGCCCACTTCGTCAATTTTAGGACGTGAGCGCTGCTCGCATTGACCGCGCCCTGAACCGCCTGAGCTCGACCACCTATGTAGCCTCATGTTGCTGTTTTGTGCACCTTCACTGTCGGTTTCCGTTGATGCAAGACCAACAGCCTCACTATCGTTCGCCTACACGCCCGAACCCCGAAGATCCCGTGGAACGCCAAGTACTACTACCAATCTCCGAGGATTTCACCAAGTACCGCACCGGACGCCAAGTACAACGATGATCCGCGAAGACCCTAGTTGCGCCAAGTTCCTCTTCGACCAACGTACAACTACCAGTGCATTCCTCAAGTCCGACTACAACATGAACGACTACCGTCGACCCTCGAAGACGTCATGGACGTCAAGTTCCTTGTTGTGACCCCGAACATCTACGGAAAGTGTATGACTACAAAACGTGTACCACTACTTCCACTACGACCGCCCTGAGAACGTCTACTTCCCCTACACCGCATCGAACCCGATCCGCTTTGAAAACGCACGCTTCGAGGTATAACCGCCGAGACGACCTTCCGAGAACGAATGCATGTGTGTTGTATGAGATGCTCATGTTTGCACCCTGTCCGAATTGTCATTTCTCGGTCCTCCTCGTTTGCCATCCATCGTCTTGTGGGAACCCGGTAACCGGGAGCCCCCCACCATCCTTGCATGACTTGCTCACATTCACACTTTCTTTTGCACCAACATCTCGATGAGTTGTCGGATCATCGGAGTGTTGCCGTGGCACCCCTTTCACTCCGCCACGATGACAAATGCTTCATAACATGTTCTTGTCAACATTTTTTTAAAATTGCATATAACTTGCATATGTCATCCACATCATGATAACAATATTTAAAATTGTTGTTTGCATTAAATTCAAAATATGCATATGGGGTTTTTCTGGAATTGTTTTTTATTATTTCCGGCCTCATTTAAATTGCCTAAAATGTGTAGTTTACTTATGCCTCACTTCTTGCCATGTTAACCAACGTTTAATATTATTAAGTACATAAACGAATGTTAACTAAATAATTAAATGTGGTGTTTCTCCAATATTGCAACCCGTTGCATATTGAGCTCCATTTAACTTGTAGTATTATTTGATGCACTTTGCCATGCCATAACTCATTAAGACGGACATGCATCACACTTGATTGTGCATCATGCCATGTTTAGGCTTGTTGGTTTACCATGTTGTTTGCTTCTTTCCGGTTGTGCTTCTTCTCAATAGTTCCGGTTATCGTTGCGATTGTGAGGATTCGTTCGACTACGCCCGTTCGTCTTCTTCATGGACTCGTTCTTCTTCCTAGCGGGATTTCAGGCAAGATGACCATAACCTTGGATCTCACTACTATCTTTGCTTCGCTAGTTGTCTCGATGCTACCGCTATGTTGCGCTACCTGCCACTTGTTTATCAAGCCTCCCAATATGCCATGAAATAGCCTATAACCTTTTTCACCATCCCAACAAACCGTTGTTTGGTTATGTTACCGCTTTGCTCAGCCCCTCTTATAGCGTTGCTAGTCGTAGGTGCAGTGTAGGTTGTTCATGTTGGGGACATGGATATCATGGGATATCATAATATCTCTTATTTAATTAATGCATCTATATACTTGGTAAAGGGTGGAAGGCTCGGCCTTATGCCTGGTGTTTTGTTCCACTCATGCCGCCCTAGTTTCCTTCATACCAGTGTTATGTTCCTTGATTTTGCATCCCTAACACGGTGAGGGTTTATGGGCCCCTCTTCACAGTTCGCTTTGAATAAAACTCTTCCAGCAAGGCCCAACATTGGTTTTAACATTTGCCATAATAATACTTGAACTAAATAATTAATTGGCATAGGGCGTCATGAACCCAAGGATTCTTTCTACATAGCAGGGTGCTAGTGCTGATGGTGTTGGTCCCAAACGGGCAGACTACGGGGCCGCCTCAGGGAAACCCGAGGTATTTGGTATATACCTATAGGCTGACCCATCCGGACGTGGCCTGAGACGAGATACGCATGGCTACTATCAGGGTGTCAGCACGCCAGGAGGTCTTGCTGGATTAGTTTTACCATTGTCGAAATGTCTTGTGCACCGGGATTCCGAGTCTGATCGGAGGGTCCCGCGATGGAGGATTGTCTCCACGGATCATGAGCATGTCATGGGCTAAGTTGGGACACCCCTGCAGGGATTAAACTTTCGAGAGCCGTGCCCGCGGTTACGTGGCAGATGGGAATTTGTTAATATCTAGTGGTAGAGGACTTGAAGTAAAATCAATTAAAATACACCAACTGCGTGTGTAACCGTGATTGTCTCTTTTCGGGGAAGTTCGAGAGGAGAACATGGTTGGGGTTATGTTTGACTGTAAGTCAGGATCACTTCTTGATCATTACTAGTTTGCGACCATGTGCGTAGTTTCTCATCTTACACTTGTACTCGTAAGTTAGCCACCATACTTTGCTTAGCCGCTGCTGCAACCTCACCACTTATCCTTTCCGTACCCTGTAAGCTTTGCTAGTCTTGATACCCATGGTAATGGGATTGCTGAGTCCTCATGGATCACAGATTACTACAACAACAGTTGCAGGTATAGGTAATGCGATGATCTGACGCGAGTGCGATGCTTGCTTGTTTGGAGTTCTTCTATTGCTTCTTCTTCGATCAAGGGATTTAGGTTCCGGGTTGGGGAGCCTGGGATTAGCAGGGTGGATGTCGTTCTTCTTTTTTGTTTGATTTCATCCGTAGTCGGATCCTGCTCTTCTGTTTGATGATTGCTATGTATTGATGTATTCATGTTGTAGCTTGTGGCGAGTGTAAGCCTTTATCTTGTATTCTCATCCATTCAGTACATGGTATGTTGTAATGATATCCACCTTGCTAGGCGCTCGAAATGAGGTTGTGCCCCAATCATGAATTCATCACGTGATTGGGATAGAATCACATCTTGGGTGCTACAGAAGCGCTGCCTGCGAGCCCCTGCTTCGGCCTTGGATGCTGCCACTGCCCGCGAGGAGTGCCCCATCGTCAACAACATCGCCGCCACCTGTACCATCGGCTATGGCTGTAGGTTTGGCGCTGCCGTCAGTCAGGGGCGCAGGGTCGATGGCGAGGAACTTCCACAGCAGAGCCTCCACTTGGTCCTTCATGGCTTCGGCGGCGGCCGTGTGCAGTGCACCTCGTCCACAGTCTCAAGCAGGGCTCCGAAGTCGGTGCTAGGGTCACGAAGATGGAGGTGGCTGAAGACGCGCGTCATAGCTGAAGTGGAGAGCGCTCGGGATTCCCCCTCCACCATGGGGCCGACTCCGTTAGCAACGCCCTCGAGCTCCTCGACAACCTGGGGGAGCAGCTCGGCGGGGCCTTCCTCAGCGGTTACCAGCGGATTCTTCAACCCCCTTCCGTAGAGATCTCACAGTGCCTTGCGGGACCTCTCCTCAAGAGAATCGAAATCGGCACAATCGTTGGCAAGGGTTTTCGCCTTGGACTCCAACCGGACCTTCTCCTCCTCCACCTCCTTCTTCAGCTTCTCTAGGGGATTGCGCTTTGTGGCCTGCTCTCGCGCTGACTGCTGCAGCTTGGTGTCACAGCCAGCGACCGCGTCATCCCGAGCCTTCAGCTCCTCCTCTCGCGCCTCGCACTGACGAGCCTCGATGGCGCGCTCGTTACGCAGAGTCTCTAGCTCGGCCTCCGCCACCCGGCAGCGCTCCTGGGCAGCCTTAGCATCCTTTAACGCCACATCGCGGGCAGCCATGACCAGGCTGGCAACCTGATTACCTTCCTCAGAGGCCGCTAAGGCGTGACTCCATGCCACCCTGACGGACACGTCGGATCGCAGCCACGCCGAGATTAGCTCCAGGCGACCTGACGCCAGGCGATGATCGGCGCCCTAAAGATCATCGCGAAGTTGGGTCAGCACGGAGAAAGCCTCCTCCAGAGTACCAGCCGAAGCAGAAGGTGGCGCCGACGTCAGGATCGACAAGTTAGCAGCAGCAGCAGGGGCCGGGGGCTCCGGAGCCTTTGGGACCTCTGCAGGCGAGCTGAGGGCAAGCACCTCTAGAGCCGGCCTGGCGACAGAAACCACTTCCTCCTAAGGTTGGGCCCTCGAGTCTCGCAAGGACAACCCTACCGCAGGAGCACGAGGGTTATGACCGCCCTTCTATGCGGGGGGCGGTATGGCCACGACAGGCTGCTAAGCTGCGAGAACCATAGCCGTCTCCTTCTTCTTCTTCACCACCGGCGCAGGCCTAGCCATTCCAAAGGGGGGCATCAAGATACTGCAACAAGAGAAAAGAAGGAAGATCAGGGCAGAGCACTTACTGATCCACAACGACGTAGTCTCTCACCCTCTTCAGAAGCACCATGCCCTTGGTCTTCGCAGGCTAGGGCACGGGCGCACGAGCCCCGGGAGCAGATAGGGGTGTGGCGCCCGGGCCTGCGTCAGTTCCGGCCGGCGGCAAGTCGGGGGCGCCACCTCGGGGAATCAACGCCGACCGACTCTTCTTCGGGACCCTCGGTGTCGGCTTCTTCAGAGGGGTTCCCCTGGATCTTGTGGTGACCCTGGTGCTGTTCAGGGGCTCCCAAGCAGGGTGCTCGCTGGCATCGCCATCATCATCAGAAAGGACGAGGACGGGGCCGGGTTGGCGCAGGGGGGAGACCTCCCCCGTACCTTCCAAAGTCTCCTCCGAATCCGACCCTCCTCCTCGTCGGACTCGCTGGAAGCCGCCACCACCGGGGAGCCCGGAGGACCGGTGGGTGCCAGCGGTACGAGCTCGCGCTCATTGAAGACCGGCATAGCAGCGACGATCTTCGCCCCATTAGGATGACAGTACAACGACAGATGGGTGTCCGGCAGGCAACCCTGGTTGTCGGATCATGGGTTCCGGCTAACCCTTGATGTTTGAACTCTGGGGTGCGCACGAAGAACACTCTCTCCCTAGTTCGCTCGCTCAACGATCTCGCGTCCTAGCTCGATGAACCCAACGAACAAGAGACACTAAGGGTTTATACTGGTTCGGGCCACCTTGCGGTGTAATACCCTATTCTAGTGTGGTGTTGGTGGATTGCCTCACAGGCTAAGGGTGAACTAGTACAATGGATGAACAGCGTCAGGAGGAGAGGTGTTCTTGAGCTCGGTGAGCTGGGGATGTGTGGATGGAATGGACCTAATCCAAGATGAGTCGATCCTCTACCTATGGTGGTGGCTAGTCCTACTTATAGAGGCCTTGGTCCTCTTCCCAAATGTTTAGGCGGGAAGGGATCCCACAATGGCCAAGTTTGAACGGGGACAACTAGTACAAGCTATCCTGACAAAAGGTGGTCTTTGCCTGCCGAAGGCTCTGGTGGTGACACTGATATGGGCTCCATGGTGAACTCCGTCCTGTCGTCCTGCCGGTCTTGGTCTTGTTGCACTGGTATGGAAACCTTTGCCTGATGCCTCGGGACTCCTCGCATGCGCCTGCCTCTTTAGCACGAAAGAGGAAACTGGTACACTGTGCCCGCTGGCGCCCGCCTGGCCTTGGTCGTCATGGCTCACGTCACGTGAACCTCGCGAGGTGCCCCTTGCATAGAGATCTCCGCTCCTCGGGAGCCAGCCTAGTGAGACTGCCCCCAAGGAGGTCTTGGCGTCGTCCGCCTCATGAGGCTTGGCCCCTCCCGAGGGTCTTGAGCTGCTGCTGCTTAAGATGGGTCCTACCAGGCCGTTGGTGGAGCCACACACAGGCCCGCAGGCAGGCAAGTCTTGGCACCCCCGGGCCCGGAACACCGACACGGATCCATCCCCACTAGGAGGCGCATGACCTTGTTCAGCTCCTCCTCGGGCAGATCATCCGGCCGCTGGCGGAGCACGCCACCCTCGCCCGCGAGCACCCACAAGGGGCACAAGCGTGCCTGGAGCGGGGCCAGGCACTGTGTCAGGAATTCCTTGATGATCATAGCCCCCGTCATAGTCTCTGCCTTCGGGTCGTTAGGCCTCAGGTCAGCAACCATCCTCTCCATCAACTGCTCCACCCGGGGATCATTGAGCTTCTCATGATTCCATCCCTCGCGAGGCACTAACATCCCGGTCGGCAGCTCTAGCTGAGGGCAAGAGCGCTATGCACCCATGAGGACGCACTTGTTCCTGAAATCTTCTACCTTCTTCCCGGCTCGCGAGATCGCGTTGTTGCCATTAGCCGCCACAAAGTTGGTACATCCTGAGCACGTGCCTTCCTTGATCTGGAGGTAGAAGAAATGTCGGAGCAGTGCCACAGACGACATCACCCCATGAATGCCTTGCAGTAAAAGGCAAAGATCAACAGAAGAAGGATGCCATTGGGATGAAGATGAAGGGCGTGGAGATTGTAGTGGTGAAGGACGACATAGAAGAAGCCGGAGAAGGGGGGACCAGCCCCGCGAAGACGTTGTGTAAGAAGAAGGGATAGAAGGTACCGCCCAAGGTAGCTGAGCTGGCCCGGAGCACTGTTTCCCCCCTTCGTTGCTGCCATCTGCCATCACTAGGAGCGTGGTGGCGAGGTTCTTCTCCGTAACGGTGGGCACGCTCAGGCATGCTCGAACCAGGAAGACGAGCGCGCGGCCTTTGCCTTGTCGATGGCCATTAGCTACAGGCTTGGGGGAGAGTTTTGGCGGATCTGGGGCTCTCTGGGGCAAGGAGGAGAAGGGGATCAGGAGCAAGACGAAAGGAAGGCAATGAAAGCTCTGTAGCAAGCACTAGCCCTTTTGGAAGCCAGGAACGGTTGCCAAGGCGGCGTGGGGAAGCGGAGGCGCCCGATCAATCGCCATGCGTCAACCAAGGCCCCAGGCGGCTGGGGCCCGTGGTGCTCCGCACTTTCCCTTTGGCTTCGCCTCAAAGCCAAGCTCGAGCGCACCTTGGGCCCGGGGCTACTATCGGCGTCCTTGGAACGGGGGTACCCAGACTTGCCTACCTGCGGCCCACGGCGTGGCTCCATCAGCGGCCCGGTACGACCCAGTTTTGGCAGCAACAACACAAGACCCTCACAAGGAGCCAAGCCTCGCGAGGCGGACGATGCCAAGACCTCCCTGTGGGCGGCCTCACTAGGCTGGCCCCCGAGGAGCGGAGATATCAATGCAAGGTGCACCTCGCGAGATTCACATGACGTGAGCCATGACGACCAAGGCCAGGCGGGCGCTAGCAGAAGCAGTGTACGAGTTTCCCCTTTGGTGCCAAGGAGGCAAGCGCAGGCGCGGAGTCCTGAGGAATCAGGCAAAGGTTTCCATATTGGTGCAACAAAACCAAGACCGCCAGGACGCCAGGACGGAGGTCATCACGGATCCCACTACAACATCACCACCAGAGCCTTTGCAGGCGAAGACTACTTTTGTCAGGATAACTTGTACTAGTTGTCTCCCTTTGAATTTGGCCGTTGTGGGATCCCTTCCCGCCTACATTTGGGAAGAGGACCAAGGCCACTATAAATAGGACCTAGCCACCACCCGAGAGAGGGATCGGATCATTCAGACCATCCTCACACCCACTAGCTCATTGAGCTCAAGAACCCCTCACCTCCTGAGGCTGTTCAACCACTGTACAAGTTCATCCTCAGCCCCTCGAGGCAATCCACCACAAAGCTAGAGTAGGGTATTACACTGCAAGGTGGCCCGAACCATGATAAAATGCGGTGTCTCTTGTCCCTTGGGTTCGTCGAGCTAGGCTATGGTATCGTTGGGCCATCAGGTTGGGGAGAAGGAGTTCTTCATACGCACCCTAGTGTTCGAACCTCTCAAGGGTCTGTGGAGCCCAGGATCCGACAGGAGTCGTCTGCGAGCGCGGTCGTCGAGTGACTTCTGAACATCCTCTAGGCATGCACATTCAGCCAGAGTAGCTACGTGTGCAGCCTCCAAAGCCCGAGCCTCGGCAGTCTCCCCAATGATGGGGGTCTGGAGAGCTTGTTCATTCCTGCACTGCAGCTCTTCTCTCTGTTCCACAGTGAGAGCTTGCGAGTAGTACTCGTCGTTGCCGTGCGACAGACCACCGCTTTCGCCTCCACCACGGGGAAATCCTGGTGGGCTACGCTGGGGGCCAACCATGAGGACTTCCTCCGTGGGATCATTGCTTTCTTACTCGGAAAGCGTATCCGAGTGGCCAGTAGACAGATCGAACAAGCCATACAGGGACTCGCTGGGCTCGATCGCCATGATCTGGGGACTGGACAACCAACATGCCACTGCGTGCTTCATGCATCGCTGGAGCCGCGAGCGACCAGATCACTTGCGACAACGAGCAGCGGGGAGGTAAGACACCACAGGAGCCATCCGATACTGAGTCGACGGCTGCCGCAAGAGGACGCTGTAGGCACTCGCATGGAAGTGCGCCGCCTCATAAATAGTGAGCACCTCAATGTCGAGGGGCCTCCTGGAGCTAGGCCAAATCATCGGCGATGAAGGTGAGCGCGCCGAGATGGATCTCGCGGCCCAAAGACAATCCACCGCCGGAAACCATCTCGATGGAGATCAAAGATCGCAACCTCATCGGAAGTCACTTAGACGCCTGCCCCATGGTGGGCGCCAACTATCGTTGGAACAGATCAGACAGTAGAGGTAGGGGGTACGTAGGAGAGAGCAGAGTCTAGCTACGGCGAAGTTGTACACTCGGATTTACGAGTTCAGGCCTCTCTCGGAGGAGGTAATAGCCCTACGTCTCATTGCCACGGAGGTTTTGTGTTGATTGGAGTGTTGAGTTAGAGGGGATGCGAACTCTTTGCAGGAGTAGAGGAGCGGCTTATATAGAGTCCACTGGCCCCTCATGAATGCCCCATTATCCAAGGGTTCAATAGAGAGATAAAGGTGTGTACGTTACTGGTAACACCATACTTGATGATCTTTATAGCGATGGGGTGAACGCCTGACTGTTGTCGTCCTGAGGTGGCTCAAGATCTTCTGTGCTTCGAGTGAAATCTTGTATTCTGAGTGAATAGTGGCAGTCGAGTGAAATCAGAACAACCGAGTGGATCTTTTGTCAAGTGAATTGCACTCTGTGGTGATTTCAGTCGGTATCTCCTTTCTAATCATGTGGGCCTTGGCCTCTTGTGTAGTGTCCTTGGGTAAGGCATGTAGGTCAGGCCTATGACCCTACCCTAGGTACATGTCATCGTCAGTGGGCAAGTCCAGCACGGAACTACATTACAGATCAAGATCAAAGGAACATCACTCCTCTCTCTTAAACCATGTAAGGTGCAATGATACGATAAGACAATTGTGTATAAAACTAAAAAGAGTAATACACATTGGCTGCAAACTGTGCAGTTCAATGCACAAGTTAGAGTAAGTAGTAGTTAAAAGGCATGAGGATTATGGACTTACAACAACGGATTTGACTGGTATAGTCATGTCCTTCGTCTTGCTGGTGTGACTGTCCTTAAAGATTTCCACAACATTTGGTTCAGGTACTTTTTGGTCCTTGCGGGCTTTCCTCTGCATTTGGAACAAGTCAATATAGATATGATAATATGGCACAGTGAAAAGAGTGAAACAACAACTAATTACAAGAGCCTCGCACTGTGCAATATAGCTATGAGATCCTGTCGTCTGTTGGAATTTCACTTTCATATGGTTGGCCTTGTTCTTTGAACAGTTCACCTACAAGAAAATAGATTTGTGAGGCACATGCGTAAATAGGAGTTTAACATGCGATCTAATCACACACACACACACACACACACACACACACACACACACACACACACACACACACACACATATATATATATATATATATACATACATACATAAACACTATTCTGATCACGGGATCAGAATAATATTCTGCTCACAACCTGACCTGCCCCGCTAGTAGTACGTTGAACTTCCCTGTGAACTAGGTTGAACTTTCGCCAACATTGCCGAAATGGGGCTTGCGATATACCGTTGGAAAGCTATGGACACCAATATCATGACCCAACTTAAATTTTTGGCAAAATATAAGCGGTTTAAGAGCAATTTTGAATACCGTTTTTTCTTTGCACAAAAAACATGAATCATATTTTTGATTGCATTTCTAAACCGTTTATCGGAATGAGGCATATAATATGGCGTTGGAAAGCTGCTGCAAAACCGCTCCTTCCACATGTTGAAAGTTTTCTCTAATTCCCTATGGTTAAAGAGTAATTTAAAAAAGACGTAAAATTTCATAAACCGAACAGCTGAGTTCGTTTTTTTGATGTCATTTCTAAACGGCTAATCCAATGGAGGCATATGATATGGCGTTGGAAAGCTTATGAAAATGCGCTACTTTTTCATCTTGAAAGTTTTTTTTTCTAATTTTGAATGGTTTAATAGTAATTTAGAAAATGGTCCAAGTCCTACCGAGTTCGTATTTTCGAGCTAAGTTTTTAACCATGCGTCCGAATGCAGCAAATGATATGGCGTTGGAAAGCTTGAACAAATGCGAAACTTTTTGGTATGTATTGTTTCTCCCAATTCTTTACGGTTTTAAGTCAGTTTTGAAAATGGCAAAAAATGTATTTTCGCCATAATTTCTACAAACTTTATCGGAATTGGGCAAATAATATACCGTTGAAAAGCTACGGAAAATGTGAAACTTTTTCATGTTGATGGTTTTCTCTGATTCTTATCCGTTTTTAAGTAATTTAGAAAACGGCGGGATCATACGTTCTGCCTCTATCATGAAACAGATTCTTCGAAAATGCACCGCGTGAAGAACCTGAAGTTCTCAGCATATCTACCTGAACTTCACTCTGTTTTCGACGTGCTTTTTTTGCTCGCAGATGTCCATCCACTACTCGTAGTTCTCCATCCACTCCCCGGAATTCAGTGGGTGATATACCGATGGAAAGCTGCTGTAAACACGCAACTTTCCCGTGTTGATCATTTTTTCATACTCGCGATGGTTTTAGAAGTTTTTCATCTGAAAGTCATTCAACGTAGTAATTGAACTTGCTACTGTTTTCACGTTGAACTTTTGCGACGTATTTTCGTCTGTAATTTCCTCATACATTCGTCAATGTCACATAAATGATATTTCTTTTGTACAAACCTCTCTCACAATAAAATTTTCAACTTTCTCCGACCGAGTTACACGCCTGAACTTCCCTCTGTAGGAACCCGACCTTTGGGCTATCTTCTCAACCGTGTCTCCCCGCGCGAATTTTTTTGTTACTCATGTTCTATGTGATGTAAGTATAATCTACAAACGTTTTTAGCAACTAAATGCATGTTTTAAATAGGAATCTCGCTCATTGGCGGATTTGCTCTCGGGTCGTGATGAAACATGTCTGTATTGCAATTTTACTGCCTGAGTTGTTCGACCTGAACTTCTTCCAGTGCTAGGTTGAACTTCCGCCAACATTGCCCAAATGGGGCTTGCGATATACCGTTGGAAAGCTATGGACACCTGTATCATGACCCAAGTTAAATTTTTGGCAAAATGTAAGCGGTTTAAGAGCAGTTTTGAAAACCGTTTTTTCTTCATACAAAAAACGTGAATCATATTTCTGATCGTATTTCTAAACCGTTTATCGGAATGAGGCAAATAATATGGCGTTGGAAAGTTGCTGCAAAACCGCTCCTTCCACATGTTGAAAGTTTTCTCTAATTCTCTATGGTTAAAGAGTAATTTGGAAAATTGTAAAATTTCGCAAACCGAACAGCTGAGTTTGTATTTTCAATGTCATTTCTAAATGGCTAATCTAATTGAGGCAAATGATATGGCGTTGTAAAGCTTATGAAAATGCACTACTTTTTCATGTAGAAAGTTTTTTGTAATTTTGAACGGTTTAAGAGTAATTTAGAAAATGGTACAAGTTCCACCGAGTTCGTATTTTCGATATATTTTTTTAACCGTATGTCCGAATGCAGTAAATGATATGGCTTTGGAAAGCTTGAGGAAATGCGAAACTTTTTGGTATATATTGTTTCTCCCAGTTCCTTACTGTTTTAAGTCAATTTAAAAAATGGATAAAAACATATTTTCACCGTAATTTCTACAAACTTTATTGGAATGGGGCAAATAATATACCGTTGAAAAGCTAAGAAAAATGCGAAACTTTTTCATGTTGATGGTTTTCTGTGATTCCTAGTTGTTTTCAAGTAATTTTGAAAATGGCGAGATCATTTGTTGTGCCTTTATCGTGAAACAGATTATTCAAAAATGCACAACGTGAAGAACCTGAACTTCTCGGCATGTCTGCTTGAACCTCACTCTGTTTTTCACGTGCTTTTTTTGCTCGTAGATCTCCATCCACTCACGAGAATTTAGCAAATGATATACCGATGGAAAGCTACTATAAACACACAACTTTCCCGTGTTGATCGTTTTTTCATACTCGCGACAATTTTAAAAAATTTCATCTCAAATTCATTTAGTGTAGTAGTCGAACTTCGTGTTGTTTTCACGTTAAACTTCTATGACGTATTTTCATTTGTAATTTTCTCATCCATTTCGTCAGTGTTACACAAATGAAATTCTTTTTGTACAAACCTCTCTCACAATATTTTTCTTAACTTTCTCCGACCGAGGACTTGAATTTACACAAATGATATTCCTGTCGTTTTGAAGTAAATTAGAGAAATGGGAATACACTGCGTGAAGTAGTTGATCTTCTCGGGCATGTTTGTTTGAACCTCACTCTGTTTTTGATGTGTTGTTTTTTGCACTGCGTGAAGTAGTTGAACTTTTGGGGCATATCTATTTGAACTTCACTCTGTTTCACTTTATTGTATTTTTCTTATATGAAATACACACCATGTAGTACTGAACTTCCGGTTGTTATCACTTTGAACTTCTCTCTGGTTTGAGAGAATTATTTTAAAACACAAAAAACAATATGTTTTTATGTATTTTGGACATCTAAATACACGGTGAACCTCTCTCACAAGAATGTTTTGAACTTTTCCTCGTCGAGCACTTGAAGTTCTAGCAACCATTTTTTCCGTTTATGAGTTGTCTTTAAAAGTGCAAAAAATGGCTTGTGTTTTTTATTTTTTAAACAGGTAAATCCTATGTTTTAATAAACTCCGAACTTCTTTGTTATTTCAATTTGAACTTCACTTTTCTTTATTTTTGAGTAAGAATTGTATTGGATTTTTATATGGAAAACAGAACATGAAAATACAAGGTGAACCTCTCTTGCAAGAATTTTTAAACTTCTCCGGACAGAGCACTTGAACTTCTTTCAACAAACCTTTTAAGCTTTTATTTTTCTATACTTTTTATTCTCACCTGAAATGCTTTCCTTACAGTACTTGAACTTCTCATTGTTTTCACTATGAATTTCTGTCACGTTTTTGTGTATACGTCGATTTACACGCAATTGAAGGTCGGATGTCATTTTTTGCCATTTTAGAACATGTAATTGGAGGTCGGGCGTCCCGCAATATAAATTATGAACCGTGCACGGAGGTGCACGTGAACTTCTTGCAACAAATTTGAGTTTTTATATACTTCGACCTTCTTTGTTATTTTAATTTCAACTTCTTAGTCATATTCTTAGAAAGGAAAAATGTTTTTAAATAAGCACCAAACATTTTTTCTGTAAATTGCACTTCATAGTTTTATCTTTATTAGAGACGGTAATAATTTGAGTTTCCCGTATACATCGAACTACTCCTCTATTTTAATTTGAACTTCGTCATTTTTATTCTTTAGTAACAAGAAAAATCTGAGTTTCTTTATAAATATCGAACTTCTCGCTTTTGTAATTTGGACTTCTTGGTATATTTCTTTTAGCATCAAAATATCCTAGTTTTGTCATAAATATTGGAACCCTCCACATTTTCTAAAATTCTGATTTATTTGTAAAAACATAGACACAAACGGGAGAGAGAATTATGTGTGCATAAAGTGGGTAGCAATTTCCAACTTTCCCTTGTCAAGCACTTGAACTTTGTTTTTTTTTTGAACATGTAAATCTTAGGTTTTAATAACCTCCAAACTACCATGTTATTTTAATTCGAATCTTACGTTAGTTTATTTTCTATTAGCGGTTAGAATCCGTGTTTTCAATAAACATTGAACCGCTCCATTACTTTAATTTGAACTTCTAGGTTTCTTTTAGAAATGGGGAAATCCATTTACTAATTAAATTTTCTAAACCTTTTTTTGTTATTTTAATTTGAGTTTTCGTTGTCGTAACTTGTTAAACAAGAGGAACTTTTTGAATTTTCTCGGTTTGTGCACTTGAACTTCTAGGACCAAAATTTTTGGACTTCGCCTTTTTACTCCTATTTTCTCATATGAAACACACACACCATGCAGGACGTGAACTTCTGTCTGTTGTCAATTTGAACTTCTCTCTATTTCACTTTAGTAACGAAAAAAATCTGAGTTTTTTATAGACATCAAACCACTCACTTCTTTAAATTTTAACTTCTAGATCTTAAAAACAGGGGCAAATCAATGTTTACAATTTTTTTAAACTACTCGATTTTCTTAATTCGACCTTCTTGGTTTTGGAATAAACATTTTGAACTTCTATGTTAATTAAATTTGAAATTCTCCATTTTTTTAGCAAAATATAGAAACATCATTTTTTATCAAATTTTTGAATTGCTTCATTTTTTTACTTTTGAACTTATTGGTTTATTCTATAGTAACGGGGAATATCACAAGTTTGTAATAAACCTTGAACCGCCCCATTATTTAAATTTGAACTTCAAGGTATTTTTTTGAGAAATGGTTTAACTTGTAAAACAAATTTATGGTTTTTTCCACTTTCTTTGAACTTACTATGTTATATCTTGTGAAGTCCTATTTTTTTTGTCTAGCGGCATTTTTAGGCATTTTTGTTGTCGGTGAAATGGCCTAGGCGGTCCTTTTTTCCATTGATGAATTTGTTCACTATGTGGTACACGTGAGCTTAACATTTTTTGAAACATGAACTTCACATGCTATTGAAATTCAAGAAAATTACACAACTATATACATACACTGCATGTGCTGCATGCACGACCAACACATTAGCAAGCTTAGTACCAACATATACATAAGTAGCAGCACACTAATATTACATTGTTTTTGTTCTGATCATTCAGAATGTTGTATCTTCCAAGAGGATGGAGAATGATATATCTAATGGAAGACCATATGTAGAAAAGAAACATCATAATCTTTAACCATGGACAACAGCAACTTCAAACGCAAAACCAAGGACTATAATAGCTAAACTCTCACAGAAATCTCTCTCTAGCATTCTAGTTGAACTTCAACACCAACATTAGCTAGAGGGCGAGGCAGGCCACAACAACAGCAGCTGGCAGCGACCAGCAAATGGAGGCTGGGTCGTGACGGCGGCACCGAGATGGAGAAGGTGCCTGGGCATGTCAGGCAAAAATAACTAGGATTGAATAGTCTCAATCAGGTAGGTAGGCGTTACAAGAAAAGAAATAGCAAGTACATCAAGTTTCAGTGCCTCTTTCACACATAGATGTACAACAAAATTGGCATACCTTCTTATATAGATGGACTTGAACCCGTAAAAACTTGTGAGATATGAACATCTTTCGAAAGACATCGACCGCCTCAGAAAAATTCCTGGAATCCTCTGACATCGTGCATCAAACTTGGCCTTCAGTCTCAATAATATTATTTCAGAATCCTTTATTCAATTGCCATCAACATGGTTGTCCCCAACTATCAACTTTACGATTCTAAAAGTACTAGCTTTTGGCAAAATGTGTACAAGCTACTCAAGAAATTGAAGGTGGTTGCAAACAACATACGAGCTACAGCCTAGGGATTTTTGCAAGTACGTGAGTGAAGACTTGTGATTGTTCTAATTCTGAACTTCCCATTTTTTTGATTTTGAACTTGTGATTGTTCTTTTTTCACAGGGGGCAGTGCAACTGCCGGTGTTAGGAGGCTGGCTTCGCGACATCAGGTAGCCTCGTCCACCGCCGCACAGGACGGCGAGGAGGGAATGAAGGAAAGACAGACCTGGCAGCAAGCGGGGGAGGAGCCAGAGCAGCGCCATGTCGGGGATGCAGGGTGTCAGCAACTATGTTTTTTATAAAACCTAAATTACTTCATAGAACATAGTTAAATATTTTAACATCACAAAAAGCTATGTTTTTATACAAGAAGTTGTTTTTCTAGGTAGTAGCACTTGCTTGCGTTGCACACATTCCTCTACCACACACATATTTATCCTCTCACGTGCTTCCATTCTCCCCATGTTTAAGTCTGAACTCGTGTTGCACTACCAAAAGCTAACATCAAATGCAATCCTAATTAACATACGATGCGGAGCATCATCTCTGGTCAAAGCGAGGAAGCATTAATTAACAAAATTGCACATTTTTTATACTCTCCGGCCTTGGGTGTGCTGGGCAAGCTGGGCAGCGGCGGTGCTCTTTTCTTGTTGTTGAAACCACGAGTGATCCAACTAACACAAAGTCAAGTTGAACTCCATGCTTTTTTAGAGGCAAACTTTGTGTTCAGAAGCCATGCCCTTGTCATTTCAGTCGTATGAACTTCATAGGAATTGTGAATGAAACTCGTGGTTGGTGTTACCTTCTTTTTGCTAGCCATCTGGTTGAGGAAAGAGAGCACCCGCTGGTTGCCGAGAGAGCCCGGAGCGCGCCGGGATCTGTTCTATTCACCAACACAAACATACGAGCTGAGACCACGAGAGAAGCTAAAAGTACACAACTCGAACACCGGTCATGAAATTTTCTGCACCACAAACATTGTTGAATCCATTTATTTAACTGTTAAGAACGGATAATTTTCTTTTGTCAACGATCTCTTCTAACATATGTGCTAGAACTGCTAAAAATGAGCATTTTTGCTGTAATGCATATAATGAACTCCTTAATTTCAGACATGAAAACTAAATAATTGTGTTTATACGCAGTCGAACTGATTCATAGAGGAGACGAGGAGGTTGACAGAGAGAGATGATTGCAGCCGAAGCCGGTGTACGTGGCTGGCCGCGCTACTGAAGCGCCGGTGGAAGGGAGTGCCGTCGCCAACAGCAGGAGATGAGGCACGTAGCGGCACAGGGTCAGCGGCCGCCGGCTCGAGGAATATCATGTAAAAACCAAAACTGAAAAATTCAGTACACATTCTGTCGAGCATGAAAACTAGAATATTGTGCTCATCTTCAGAAAGGAAGACGCTGTAGCAACTAGATTTGTAGGGGAAGCATCATGCTAGAATAAGTTGGACTGCACATATTCTTCTTTTTTGAACTTCTGCAACAAGTTAGAACTATATGCAGGTCGTGGGGAGGTGAGAGGCGGCAGCACACGCGAGCATGGTCGCTTCTATACATTATACATTGCTGCTAACCAAAATCACAAAACATGCTGAACATGTATGGGATGTAAGTGATGTGCTGAGCCTCACCTTTAACTGTTGTGGACTGCTGCTCGCGGTGGCCTCGACCTCCCTGACACAGTGCGGCTGGACTGGGATGGCGCTTGGTTTTGTTGGGTTAATCGGGAGGCGGCGGAGGTGTGGTATTCAAGATGAGGAAGAAGGGCGGCGTGGGAGTTCCACCTGGAGGAAGAAGGGCGTCTTAGGCTAGTATGGTTGGGGCGATGCTGGTTGATTCGGGGGCAGGGGAGGGGTAGCGCGGTGGCGGAGGAAGCCAGATCCGAGCGCGGTGGGAGGGACGACGGAGTGTGGACGGATAGGCAGCAAGAGAAGGCGCGTGACCTCTCCGCCCTGCAGGGGCGGTGCTGGTTGCCGATGGAGGTCCAATAGCTGGAGACACGCTAGGATCCGAGGCTGTCGGAGCAGTGGGAGCGGCGGCGGGAGGCGCGACAGGGCCAGGGAGGCAGTGGCGAGAGGCGCAGCGGTGCCAGGGGCCGGCGGCGAAAGGCAGCCGGGCGGAGTGTGGAGTTCAGGAGGACCTCCGTCGCTCTCTATATAGGGCTATGTGATCCAAATAGTTATTTTGATCCCAGGATTAGAATAGTGCCACTATATATATATAACATATTTGATACTTTGCAGTGTTTAACAAGGCCTCTCCAGTCTTCATCGATATATTTTCCACTAGAGATGTTTGGGCATGTTCAATGTTAGCCTTGCCTTCAAAGTGATTTTTCCTCATGTTATACTGATACTTTCGCAGAGCAAACCTGAAAACATGGGTGCATGCTTGTCTAGTTGCATCATCTTGGCTACCAACTTGAACCTAGGTGCTAGTTCAACAACGAACATGGGAAGTATTAGTGTACATCAAACTGTGAGACTACATATGAAGAAGCATGCAAGTATAACTTGACTCAAGCAACTACCTTCTTGCTATTGAAGTTCACAAGGTTCATCTGATTTTGCCAACTCATCTTGTGTCAAGAGTGCTACGAAAGTAGTGTCAGGTGGCAAGGGAGCTTCGGAACTTCCCGCTAACAAAGTTGCCGAAGGAGTAACTCATGCAGATGTTGGTACTATGGAAGAAGGTGCTGCAACAACTAGGGATGTCGTTTCTTGTTTGGTGGTAACTATTCGTTTGTGTTTGGATTGTTTTGCAGCTAGTGTAGCAGGGGATACCGTGTTTGTACAATTTTTCGGTGGACTTCGACCTTCTATTGCACCATGAGTACCAGCAGAATCTGCATAATTCTTCCGCTTCTATTTTCGTGCGTCCCGAGTACTAACACTGTCGGATTTCGGTTTTTGCAGATCCTTGAGAGGTTCGAACTCTGGGGTGCGTGCGAAGAACTCGTCCTCCCTAGTCTGCTCACTTGCTAATCTCATGGCCTAACTCGACGAACCGAATGGACAAGAGACACAACAGTTTACCCAGGTTCAGGCCACCTTGCAGTGTAAAACCCTACTCCTGCTTTGTGGTGAATTGGCCTCGAAGAGCTGAGGATGAACTAGTACAGTGGGAGCACAACCTCAGGAGGAGGAGTGTTCTTGTGCTCGATGAGCTGGTGGGTGTGAGGATGATCCGAATGACCCGTCACCCTCTATGGTGGTGGCTAGGTCCTATTTATAGTTGCCTTGATCCTCTTCCCAAATGAAGGCGGGAAGGGATCCCACAAGGGCCAAATTTGAAGGGAGACAACTAGTACATGCTATTCTGACAAAAGTAGTCTTCATCTGCAAAAGCCTTTGGCGTGACGCCGCGGTGGGCTCAGTGATGACCTCCCTCCTGCCGTCCTGGCGGTCTTGTTCTTGTTGCACCGGAATGGAAACCTTTGCTTGATTCCTCGGGACTCCGTGCCTGCGCTTGCCTCCTTAGCACCAAAGAGTAAACTAGTACACTACGCCCGCTGGCGCCCGCCCGGCCTTGGTCGTCATGGCTCATGTCATCTGGACCTCGCGAGGTGAACCTTGCATAGAAATCTCTGCTCCTCGACAACCAGCCTGGGGAGGCCGCCCCACGTGGAGGTCTTGGTGTCGTCCGCCTTGCGAGGCTTGGCCCCTAGCAAGGGTCTTGAGTTCTTGATGTTGAAGCTAGGCCGTACCAGTCCGTCGATGGAGCCACGCCATGGGTCGCAGGTAGGCAAGTCTGTGTACCCCCGTTCCTAGAACGCCGACAGTAGCCCCCGGGCCCAAGGCGCGCTCGAACTTGACTTTGAGGTGAAGCTAAAGGGCAAGTGCAGAGCACCGCGGGCCCTAACCGCTTGTGGCCTTGGTCGACGCGTGGTGATTGATGGAACGTGGGCGCCTTCGCTTCCCCATGCCACCTCGGCAACCGTTCGACTTGACGAGACCCTCCTGCATGTAGAGAAAATCATCATTGCGTGCGATCGTGGAGGCCGGCGATTGGCCTCCCTCCGTCTATAAATGAGGAGAGGGGCGGAGCCCCCATTGCTCATCTCCGTCTTCTTGCTGCCCGCTTCTTCTTCTTCTTCTTCCTTGTCTTGCTGTCTTGCCATAACTCCCATGGCACCGATCAGGAGGTTCTCCGCCGCGGAAATGGGGAAAGCCTTTTGGGAGGAGCCTGAACCGCTTTCGCCAAGGAAGAAGTTCAGCCGCCCTCACGATGCCGACGAAAGGCAGGAGGTGACGCGACCTTGGTACGAGCGGCCACTGTCTGGCTTCCCGATCCATCTGTACGCCCACACGCAGGGCTCCTGAGAGGGCAGCTGTGCCCAGCGCCACGAGGGCCACGACCACGATGGCCAGGCTGGGGCTACCCAGCCAGCCGGCTCGCGAACCCATGCCGAGGGCTCCTCGCACGAGTTCGTGGTGTGGTTGGCAATGCCGCCACGCACGTGGATCCGGTTCCCGCAGTTCTTCACCAAGGAGATGTCGCCGAGGGGTGCGCTCGATTTGTGGCTGCACCACGCCGGGTGCTGCAGCCTCGCCACGGGGGCAGAGGTCGAGGTCGTCCCCCTGGGCAGCATCTTCATGAACCGAGGGTGGGGCGAGGTTACCCGCGCCTGCCACCCTAAAGGGGCCCTCACCATCCATTTTGAATACGATGGTGCCTCCACGTTGTTCTTCAAGGTCTTCAACGAGGAAGGCCGACGGCTAGTGTGCTGCTCCGGAGGAAGCAGCCCGCGTGGCGCGGCCGCGGTCGTTGAGCCCGCCTCCGGCCTCGTCGACAGCCCCTCCAGCAGCAGCGGTGACTCCTGGGAATCCAGCGACTCTCCCGAGCCCAGTGAGTCCTGCGACGACATCTATGTGCCTCCGAGCTCACATCGCACCTGGAGCGCGGCCGCAGCATCCACTCAGCGTTGTTGATGATGCCCAGCAGCCGGGGTCCCTTGAGGCTTCCTTCTTTTGTTTTCCTGCATTGAACTATAATTCTTTTGCTCCGAAGTTTATTATTCCTAGTATAAGGTTGCATCTATGTATCTCGCTTCGGCATTGATTCCCCTTTTCGTTCTTGTGGTAGCTTTGCGCTCTATGCCGGCATGTCCCAGTCCTCAGGCAGGCTTCGGGCATCGTTGGTATGCCAGGTCACGATGCCGTGGTCAAGGCCAGGAGGTGAGCGGCCTGAGGTTCGGTATGAGCTCCTGAGGCGCGATGCTCAAGAGGTCCCCTTTGGCGTGCAAGCAGCTCCCTGGAGGCCGAAAAGGGAAGTGGCATTGCCGGAGCGAGACCATGGGGGTTGGAAGCATCGAACGGTGAAGTTCACGCTGACATGTATGGGTGACTTATCTTAGTGAGCCTGAGGAGATTCCTTCGCGCAGTGCCTGATTGCGCCTTAACGGTGATGCTTCCAGGCAGGGCTCACTCCACCCACCCTCTTCCCCACTCATTTAAGTGCTCTACGTCCTTGGGTCTTGACCCTCGAGCGAGGCTCGGCCGCCACTGGTATGCTAGGTCGTGATGCCGTGGTCAAGGCCAGGGGGTGAGGGCTGGAGAGTTAGTAGGAGCTCCTGAGGCGCAGTGCTCAGGAGCCTGCCCTTCAACATGCAAGCGAATTGCGTGAAAAAGGGGCGGCCGGTGGAGCTGCCTGCATCCGAGCTCCTGGGATTCCTGCGCGTTAGTCCGAGAGGAGAGCATAACTCATTGACGCGCTTGCTGTCCTGCCGCTGATCTTTCCACAAGGAGATGGAGCCACTGAGGACCTAGTGAGGTGATGTGCGCAGGGCTGGCCGCGAGCCAAAGCTCGATCACTCAGATTTATCAGCGTTGCAGGGACGGACCCGAGCACAAGCATCGTGCTAGCATGTGTATCCCCCGTTGCGGGATGAGCAAGAGGCCAGTCAGCAATGCGGGAAGCCGCGGAGGGGCGACAAGACACCAGGCAAGCGGGTGATAACATAAATCATCTCATGGATAGGGTAGAGCCAGCTCTAATAGATGCAGAAAAACGATACACGCCACGGGGACACACCCATACGGCCTGGCAATGATGCAACCCGAGGGGCGCCCCCAACAGAGTGAATCAAAGACGTAAAAGGAGACATGCCGCAGGGACAGGCCCATGCGATCTAGGGATAATGCAGCCTGAGGGGCGCCCCCAACTAAATAAACCAGAAAATGTCACCTGGCACCGTTGCTGAAGAGATGTTGAAGTAGCTGAAGACTGATACGTCCATTTTGCATCATGCTTTTATATCGATATTTATTGCATTATGGGCTGTTATTACACATTATGTCACAGTACTTATGCCTATTCTCTCTTTTTTTACAAGGTTTACATGAAGAGGGAGAATGCCGACAGCCGGAATTCTGGGCTTGGAAAGGAGAAAATATTAGAGACCTATTATGCACAACTCCAAAAGTCCTGAAACTTCACGGCAGCATGTTTCAGAATATATAAAAAATATTGGGCGAAGGAAGTACCAGAGGAGGCCACCCACCATCCACAAGGGTGGGGGTGCGCCCTACCCCCCTGGCCGCGCCCCTGCCTCGTGGGCCCTCTGGAAGCCCTCTGATGCCCATCTTCTACTATACGAGGTCTTTCGTCCAGAAAAAAATCATAAGCAATCTCACAGGACGAAACTCCGCAGCCACGAGGCGAAACCTTAGCGGAACCAATCTAGGGCTCCGGCGGAGCTGTTCTGCTGGGGAAACTTCCCTCAGGGAGGGGGAAATCATCACCATCGTCATCACCATTGATCCTCTCATTGGGAGGGGGTCAATCTCCATCAACATCTTCACCAGCACCATCTCATCTCAAACCCTAGTTCATCTCTTGTATCCAATCTTTGTCTCAACACCTCAGATTGGTACCTGTGGGTTGCTAGTAGTGTTGATTACTCCTTGTAGTTGATGCTAGTTGGTTTATTCGGTTTAAGATCATATGTTCAGATCCTTTATGCATATTAATACCCCTATGATTATGAACATGAATATGATTTGTGAGTAGTTACATTTGTTCTGAGGGCATGGGAGAAGTCTTGCTATAAGTAGTCATGTGAATTTGGTATTCGTTCGATATTTTGATGAGATGTATGTTGTCTTTCCTCTAGTGGTGTCATGTGAACATCGATTACATGACACTTCACCATTGTTTGGGCCTAGAGGAAGGCATCGGGAAGTAGTAAGTAGATGATGGGTTGCTAGAGTGACATAAGCTTAAACCCTAGTTTATGAGTTGCTTCGTAAGGGGCTGATTTGGATCCATATGTTTCATGCTATGGTTAGGTTTACCTTAATACTTCTTTTGTAGTTGCGGATGCTTGCAAGAGGGGTTAATAATAAGTGGGATGCTTGTCCAAGGAAGGACAGCACCCAAGCAGCGGTCCACCCACATATCAAATTTTCAAAGTACCGAACGTGAATCATATGAACATGATGAAAACTAGCTTGACGATAATTCCCATGTGTCCCCGGGAGCGCTTTCCTTTATATAAGAGTTTGTCCAGGCTAGTCCTTTGCTACAAAAAGGATTGGGCCATCTTTCTGCACCTTATTTACTTTCATTACTTGTTATCCATTACAAATTATCTTATCACAAAACTATCTGTTACCGATAATTTCAGTGCTTGCAGAGAATACCTTACTGAAAATTGCTTATCATTTCCTTCTGCTCCTCATTGGGTTCAACACTCTTACTTATCAAAAGGACTATGATTGATCCCCTATACTTGTGGGTCATCAAGACTCTTTTCTGGCGCCGTTGCCGGGGAGTGAAGCGCATTTGGTAGGTGGAATTTGGTAAGGAAAAATTTATATAGTGTGCTAAAATTTGCTGTCACTTGTTACTATGGAACATAATCCTTTGAGGGGCTTGTTCGCGGTATCTTCGCCCCGACCAGTAGAGCAAAGACTTGCTCCTCAACCTAATGAACCTACTAAAAATGTTTACTTTGAAATTCCTTCGGGTATGATAGCGAAACTGCTAGCTAATCCTTTTACAGGAGATGGAACACTGCATCCCGATTTGCACCTAATCTATGTGGATGAAGTTTGTGGATTATTTAAGCTTGCAGGTATGCCCGAGGATGTTATCAAGAAGAAGGTCTTCCCTTTATCTTTGAAGGGAAAGGCATTGACATGGTTTAGGCTATGTGATAATATGGGATCATGGAACTACAACCGATTGAAATTGGAATTTCATCAGAAGTTTTATCCTATGCATCTCGTTCATCGTGATCGTAATTATATATATAATTTTTGGCATCACAAAGGAGAAAGCATCGCTCAAGCTTGGGGGAGGCTTACTTCATTCATGCCCCAGTCATGAGCTCTCAAGAGAAATTATTATTCGAATTTTTTATGCTCGGCTTTCTCTCGATAACCGCTCTATGCTCGATACTTCTTATACTGGCTCTTTTATGATGAAGACTATTGAATTCAAATGGGATTTATTGGAAAGAAATAAACGCAACTCTGAAGATTGGGATCTCGATGAAGGTAAGGAGTTAGGTATAACACCTAAGTTTGATTGTGTCAAATCTTTTATGGATACCGATGCTTTCCGTGAATTTAGCACTAAATATGGACTTGACTTTGAGAAAGTAGCTTCTTTCTGTGAATCTTTTGCTACTCATGTTGATCTCCCCAAGGAGAAGCGGTTTAAATATAATCCTCCCATCAAAGTAAAAGTAGTTGCACCTATTAAAGTTGAAGAAAAGACTATCACGTATAATGATTATGGTGTTCCTAGTTAGAATAAAGGATCATGCTAAAGCATCAACTATGGTTCATAAGAGTAATGCTAGAACACCTACTCCCTCTGAGCAAATTAAAGTTGAACCTAGTGTTGCTATGGTTAAAGATCTCTTGGCCGATAATATTGATGGGCATGTTATTTACTTCTGTGATGAAGCTTCTAGAATTGCTAGACCCGATACTAAAAATAAACATAGACCTGTTGTAGGCATGCCTGTTATTTCTGTTAAAATAGGAGATCATTGCTATCATGACTTATGTGATATGGGTTCTAGTGCAATTGCAATACCTCATTCCTTATATAAAGAAATTATGCATGATATTGAACCTACTAAGATAGAGGAAATTGATGTTACAATTAAGCTTGCCAATAGAGACACTATTTCACCAGTTGGGATTGTTAAAGATGTTGAAGTCTTGTGTCGTAAAGTTAAATATCCTGCCAATTTTCTTGTTCTTGGTTCCCCACAAGATAAATTTTGTCCCATTATATTTGGTAGACCCTTCTTGAATACTGTTAATGCTAGGATCGATTGCAAAAAGGATGTTGTTACTATTGGTTTGGGGAATATGTCTCATGAGTTTAATTTTGCTAAATTTCGTAGACAACACCATGATAAAGAATTGCCTAGTAAAGATGAAATTATTGGTCTTGCTTCTATTGCCGTTCCTCCTAATGATCCTTTAGAACAATATTTGCTCGACCATGAAAATGATATGTTTATGAATGAAAGAAGGGAAATAGATGAAGTATTCTTTAAACAGGGACCTATTTTGAAACACAACTTGCCTGTTGAAATTCTAGGGGATCCTCCTCCACCCAAGGGTGACCCCGTGTTTGAGCTTAAACCTTTACCCGAAACTCTTAAATATGCTTATCTTGACGAGAAAGAGATATATCCTATTATTATTAGTGCTAACCTTTCAGAGTATGAAGAAAAGAAATTTTTGAGAACTCTGAAGAAGCACCGTGCTGCTATTGGATATACTCTTGATGATCATAAGGGCATTAGTCCCACTCTATGCCAGCACAAAATAAAATTGGAGAAAGACGCGAAACCGGTTGTTGATCACCAACGACGGTTAAATCCTAAGATGAAAGAAGTGGTAAGGAAAGAAATACTAAAGCTTCTGGAGGCAGGTATAATTTATCCCGTTCCTGATAGTCAGTGGATAAGTCATGTCCATTGTGTCCCTAAGAAGGGAGGTATTACTATTGTTCCTAATGATAAAGATGAGCTGATCCTACAAAGAATTGTTACAGGTTATAGAATGGTAATGGATTTCCGCAAATTAAATAAATCTACTAAAAAGGATCATTACCCTTTACCCTTCATTGATCAAATGCTAGAAAGGTTATCCAAACATACACATTTTTGCTTTCTAGACGGTTATTCTGGTTTCTCTCAAATACCTGTGTAAAGAGGATCAAGAAAAGACAACTTTTACTTGCCCTTTCGGTACCTTTGCTTGTAGATGTATGCCTTTTGGTTTATGCAATGCACCTGCTACCTTTTAAAGATGTATGACTGCTATATTCTCTGACTTTTGTGAAAAGATTGTTGAGGTATTCATGGATGATTTTTCTGTATATGGAACTTCTTTTGATGATTGCTTAAGCAACCTTGATCGAGTTTTGCAGAGATGTGAAGAAACTAATCTTGTCTTGAATTGGGAGAAGTGCCACTTTATGGTTAATGAAGGTATTATCTTGGGGCATAAAATTTCTAAAAGAGGTATTGAAGTTGATAAAGCTAAAGTTGATGCTATTGAAAAGATGCCATGTTCTAAGGACATTAAAGGTATAAGAAGTTTCCTTGGTCATGCCGGTTTTTATAGGAGGTTCATTAAGGACTTCTCTAAAATTTCTAGGCCTCTGACTAATCTCTTACAAAAAGATGTTCCTTTTGTCTTTGATGATGATTGTGTAAAAGCATTTGAAATACTTAAGAAAGCTTTGATTTCTGCACCTATTGTTTAGTCTCCTGATTGGAATTTACCATATGAAATTATGTGTGATGTTAGCTATTATGGTGTAGGGGCTGTTCTAGGACAAAGAGTTGATAAGAAATTAAATGTTATCCAATATGCTAGTAAGACTCTGGACAATGCCCAGAGAAATTATGCTACTACTGAAAAAGAATTTTTAGCGGTTGTATTTGCTTGTGATAAGTTCAGACCTTATATAGTTGATTCTAAAGTAACTGTTCACACTGATCATGCTGCTATTAAATATCTTATGGAAAAAAATGCTAAACCTAGACTTATTAGATGGGTTCTCTTGCTACAAGGATTTGATTTGCATATTATTGATAGAAAGGGAGCCGAGAACCCCGTTGCAGACAACTTGTCTAGGCTAGAGAATGTTCTTGATGACCCACTACCTATTGATGATAGCTTTCCTAATGAACAATTAGCTGTCATAAATGCTTCACGTACTGCTCCATGGTATGCTGATTATGCAAATTATATTGTTGCTAAATTTATACCACCTAGTTTCACACACCAGCAAAAGAAGAAGTTCTTCTATGATTTAAGAAATTACTTTTGGGATGACCCACACCTTTATAAAGAAGGAGTAGATGGTTTTATTAGACGTTGTGTACCTAAGCATGAACAGGAACATATCCTACACAAGTGTCACTCTGAGGCTTATGGAGGACACCATGCTGGAGATAGAATTGCACATAAGGTATTGCAATCCTGTTTTTATTGGCCTACTCTCTTCAAAGATGCCCATAAGTTTGTCTTGTCTTGTGATGAATGTCAAAGAATTGGTAATATTAGTAGACGTCAAGAAATGCCTATGAATTATTCACTTGTTATAGAACCATTTGATGTTTGGGGCTTTGATTATATGGGACTGTTTCCTTCCTCTAATGGGTATACTCATATTTTAGTTGCTGTTGATTATGTTACTAAGTGGGTAGAAGCTATTCCAACAAGTAGTGATGATCATAACACCTCTATTAAGATGCTTAAAGAAGTTATTTTTCCGAGATTTGGAGTCCTTAGATATTTAATGACTGATGGTGGTTCAAATTTTATTCATGGCGCTTTTCGTAAAATGCTTGCTAAATATGATGTTAATCATAGAATTGCATCTCCATATCATCCACAGTCTAGTGGTCAAGTAGAACTGAGTTATAGAGAGCTTAAATTAATTTTGCAAAAGACTGTTAATAGATCTAGAAAGAATTGGTCCAATAAACTTTATGATGCATTATGGGCTTATAGAACCGCATATAAAAATCCTATGGGTATGTCTCCGTATAAGATGGTTTAGGGAAAAGCATGTCACTTACCTCTCGAACTAGAACATAAGGCATATTGGAACATAAAGCATGCAAGGAAGTGCGTCCTTATCCTCCGTGACCGCTGGGACCCACCCGGTCAAAGCGTACGTAGTGTTGTCTGTCTGGTCACGAACGTGTACGTACATACTGGTCGATCGGTCTCTCTGCAAGTATGAACCATGGCCGAGTAAGTAGCGGCACGTGGCATTGTAGAGCACCCAATATAGCAGTTCACGCAGTACCGTCTAAGTCCTGTACACGTATGTATAGCCGCATGGCAAAAAATATGACCACGTACGTACATAAGGGCAGGGTCTCGAGCGCGTACAAGCGCATATATACGGACGGCCAGGGTTTGTGTACATGGAGAGGCAACAGACGACAGCAACGACGTCTTGTTCATTGGGCAACGAACCGACTGGGTTGGAACGGAGAAACATCGTCCTGTTCATCGGGAGGCAACCGACTGGGTCAGAATGCATCATGTTCAACGGGAGCCAACCGGCTTGGACGGAACAGCTGAAACAGGGTCTAGCGTACCACAGGACGAAGGAAATGGCCTTCTGTTCGACCGACCACGGTCAAAATGGGATCCTGTTCATCGGGAGGGGTCTGGCGTACCGCAAAACAGAGGAAACAGACTTGTGTTTGAGTGCCTATGGTCGAAACAGTGTCATATTGATCGGGAGGGGTGTGGCAGACCGCTAAACGGAGGAAACAGACTTGTGTTGGAGCTCCTAGGTCGAAACAGGGTCCTGTTCATCCACCATCTACTGCCTCGCTCCAACCTCCACGGGCTACTGTTCATTCACTGTCGACCTCCTCCAGCCTCCACGAACTACTGTTCATCCAGCCTCCACCGCCTATTATTCATAGTGCCTCCACGGGGTCCTATTCATCCACCCCCAACTGGCTGGGGTGCGGCGGCCTCCTCGGGGTCTTATTCATCCAGCGGAAACGGCCTACTACCACAGGGTCCTGTTCATCCAACCCCCACCGGGAACTGTTCATCCACAGCCAACCAACCGGCTCGACTCACCACGTCTCGACTCATTCTACGTACCGCGCACACACTAGCAATGGTCACTGTTCATTGAGAGGCAACCCAACACCGGCATGCTATGTCTCACACGAGGGCTCGATCGGCTTCAGTAAGCAGCAACAGTGATTGATCGCTCGGGTTCAGTTAGCAGCAGTAGCAAAGGAATTGCTCGGGTTCAGTCAGCAGCGAATGAATGGCTCGGGTTCAGTTAAGAGCCAAGGGATCGATCGCTCGGGTTCAGTAACGTGCGATCGCTCCAGGTTCACTTAGCCAACGCCTTGCACACACGCGTGTACATGAGAGAAACGCGCAAAGCACAGTGCATTGCTCGGCCCCGACCACCCAGCGTAACCGGGAACTCCCCGATATTTTCCTCGCCCTCGCTTCTACCATGTTTTCGGTTGGGAAACGTAGTAATTTCAGAAAATTCCCTATGCACACATAGGATCATGGTGATACATAGCAACGAGAGGGGAGAGTGTGTCTACGTACCCTCGTAGACCGAATGCGGAAGCGTTAGCACAACACGGTTGATCTAGTCATACGTCTTCACGATCCGACCAATCCAAGTTCCGAACGCACGGCACCTCCGAGTTCTGTACACGTTCAACTCAATGACGTCCCGCGAGCTCCGATCCAGCAAAGCTTCATAGGAGAGTTTCGTCAGCACGACGGCGTGGTGACGGTGATGATGATGCTACCGACGCAGGGCTTCGCCTAAGCACCATTATGATATGATCGATGTGGACTATGGTGGAGGGGGACCACACATGGCTAAGAGATCAATGATCAATTGTTGTGTCCATGGGGTGCCCCTGCCCCCGTATATAAAGGAGCAAGGGGGGGAGGCGGCCGGCCAGGGAGAGGCGCGCCAAGGGGGAGTCCTACTCCCACTAGGAATAGGACTCCTCCTATTCCTAGTAGGAGTAGGAGAGGGGGAAGGAAAGGGAGAGGAGGAGAAGGAAAGAGGGGGCCGGGCCCCTTGCCTTAAACCAATTCGGTTTGGGCCTTGGGGGGGCACCCCACACTCTCCTTGCTGCCCTCTATTTCCACTAAGGCCCAAGTAGGCCCATTAAGCCCCCGAGGAGGTTCCGGCAACCCCCGGTACTCCGGTATATGTCCGAAACCTTCCGGAACCTTTCCGATGTCCGAACATAGTCGTCCAACATATCGATACTTATGTCTCGACCATTTTGAGACTCCTCGTCATGTCTGTGATCATATCCGGGATTCCAAACTACCTTAGGTACATCAAAAGTCAAAAACTCATAATACCGATCGTCACTGAACTTTAAGCGTGCGGAACCTACGGGTTCGAGAACTATGTAGACATGACCGAGACACGTCTCCGGTCAATAACCAATAGCGAAACCTGGATGTTCATATTGGCTCCCACATATTCTACGAAGATCTTTATCGGTCAAACCGCATAACAACATACGCTGTTCCCTTTGTCATCGGTATGTTACTTGCCCGAGATCCAATCGTCGGTATCTCAATACCTAGTTCAATCTCATTACCGACAACTCTCTTTACTCGTTCCGTAATACATCATCTCGCAACTAACTCATTAGTTACAATGCTTGCAAGGCTTATAGTGATGTGCATTACCGAGTGGGCCCAGAGAGACCTCTCCAACAATCGAAGTGACAAATCGTAATCTCGAAATACGTCAACTCAACAAGTACCTTTGGAGACACCTGTAGAGCACCTTTATAATCACCCAGTTACGTTGTGACGTTTGGTAGCACACCAAGTGTTCCTCCGGTAAACGGGAGTTGCATAATCTCATAGTAATAGGAACGTGTATAAGTCATGAAGAAAGCAATAGCAACATACTAAACGATCAAGTGCTAAGCTAACAGAATGGGTCAAGTCAATCACATCATTCTCCTTACGATGTGACCCCGTTAATCAAATGACAACTCATGTCTATGGCTAGGAAACATAACCATCTTTGATCAACAAGCTAGTCAAGTAGAGGCATACTAGTGACACTCTGTTTGTCTATATATTCACACATGTATCATGTTTCCGGTTAATACATTTCTAGCATGAATAATAAACATTTATCATGATATAAGGAAATAAATAATAACTTTATTAATGCCTCTAGGGTATATTTCCTTTAGTCTCCCACTTGTACTAGAGTCAATAATCTATATTACACAGTAATGATTTTAACACCCATGGAGCCTTGGTGCTGATCATGTTTTTCTCGTGGAAGAGGCTTAGTCAACGGGTCTGCAACATTCAGATCCGTATGTATCTTGCAAATATCTATGTCTCCCACCTCGACTTGATCCTGGATGGAGTTGAAGCGTCTCTTGATGTGCTTGGTTCTCTTGTGAAATCTGGATTCCTTTGCCAAGGCAATTGCACCAGTATTGTCACAAAAGATTTTCATTGGACCCGATGCACTAGGTATAACACCTAGATCGGATATGAACTCCTTCATCCAGACTCCTTCATTTGCTGCTTCCGAAGCAGCAATGTACTCCGCTTCACATGTAGATCCCGCCATGATGCTCTGTTTAGAACTGCTCCAACTGACAGCTCCACCGTTCAAAACACGTATCTAGTTTGCAATTTAGAATCGTCCGGATCAGTGTCAAAGCTTGCATCAACGTAACCATTTATGATGAGCTCTTTGTCACCACCATAAACGAGAAACATATCCTTAGTCCTTTTCAGGTACTTACGGATGTTCTTGACCGATGTCCAGTGATCCACTCCTAGATTACTTTGGTACCTCCCAGCTAAACTAATAGCAAGGCACACATCAAGTCTGGTACACATCATTGCATACATGATAGAGCCTATGGCTGAAGCATAGGGAACATCTTTCATTTTCTCTCTGTTTTCTGCAGTGGTCGGGCATTGAGTCTTACTCAACTTCACATCTTGTAACACAGGCAAGAACCCTCTCTTTGCCTGATCCATTTTGAACTTCTTCAAAACTTTGTCAAGGTATGTGCTTTGTGAAAGTCCAATTAAGCGTCTTGATCTATCTCTATAGATCTTGATGCCCAATATGTAAGCAGCTTCACCGATGTCTTTCATTGAAAAACTCTTATTCAAGTATCCTTTTATGCTATCCATAAATTCTATATCATTTCCAATCAACAATATGTCATCCAAATATAATATTAGAAATGCTACTGAGCTCCCACTCACTTTCTTGTAAATACAGGCTTCTCCAAAAGTCTATATAAAACCATATGCTTTGATCACATTATCAAAACGTTTATTCCAACTCCAAGAGGCTTGCACCAGTCCATAAATGGATCACTGGAGCTTGCACACTTTGTTAGCACCTTTTGGATCGATAAAACCTTCAGGTTGCATCATATACAACTCTTCTTCTAGAAGTCCATTCAGGAATGCAGTCTTTACATCCATTTGCCAAATTTCATAATCATAAAATGCGGCAATAGCTAACATGATTTAGACGGACTTAAGCATCGCTACGGGTGAGAAGGTCTCATCGTAGTCAACTCATTGAACTTGTTGAAAACCTTTCGCAACAAGTCGAGCTTTGTAGATAGTAACATTACCATCAGTGTATGTCTTCTTCTTGAAGATCCATTTATTCTCGATGGCTTGCCGATCATCGGGTAAGTCAACCAAAGTCCACACTTTGTTCTCATACATGGATCCCATCTCAGATATCATGGCCTCAAGCCATTTTGCGGAATCTGGGCTCATCATCGCTTCCTCATAGTTCGTAGGTTCGTCATGGTCTAGCAACATGACCTCCAAAATAGGATTACCGTACCACTCTGGTGCAGATCTTACCCTGGTTGACCTACGAGGTTCAGTAGTAACTTGATCTGAAGTTTCATGATCATCATCATTAGCTTCCTCACTAATTGGTGTAGATGTCACATGAACCGGTTTCTGTGATGAACTACTTTCCAATAAGGGAGCAGGTACAGTTACCTCATCAAGTTCTACTTTCCTCCCACTCACTTCTTTCGAGAGAAACTCCTTCTCTAGAAAGGATCCATTCTTAGTAATGAAAGTCTTGCCTTCGGATCTGTGATAGAAGGTGTACCCAACTGTTTCTTTTGGGTATCCTATGAAGACACATTTTTCCGACTTGGGTTCAAGCTTATCAGGTTGAAGCTTTTTCACATAAGCATCGCAGCCCCAAACTTTAAGAAACGACAACTTTGGTTTCTTGCCAAACCATAGTTCATAAGGCGTCGTCTCAACGGATTTAGATGGTGCCCTATTTAACGTGAATGCAGCCGTCTCTAAAGCATAACCCCAAAACGATAGCGGTAAATCAGTAAGGGACATCATAGATCGCACCATATCTAGTAAAGTACGATTACGACGTTTAGACACACCATTACACTGTGGTGCTCCAGGTGGCGTGAGTTGCGAAACTATTCCGCATTGTTTCAAAGTTAGACCAAACTCGTAACTCAAATATTCTCCTCCACGATCATATCGTAGAAACTTTATTTTCTTGTTACGATGATTTTCCACTTCACTCTGAAATTCTTTGAACTTTTCAAATGTTTCAGACTTATGTTTCATTAAATAGATATACCCATATCTGCTTAAATTATCTGTGAAGGTGAGAAAATAACGATACCTGTCGCGAGCTTCAATATTCATTGGACCACATACATCAGTATGTATGATTTCCAACAAGTCAGTTGCTTGCTCCATTGTTCCGGAGAACGACGTTTTAGTCATCTTGCCCATGAGGCATGGTTCGCAAGTACCAAGTGATTCCAAAAGTCCATCAGTATGGAGTTTTTTCATGCGCTTTACACCAATATGACCCCAACGGCAGTGCCACAAATAAGTTGCACTATCATTATCAACTCTGCATCTTTTGGCTTCAACATTATGAATATGTGTGTCACTACTATCGAGATTTAACACAAATAGACCACTCTTCAAGGGTGCATGACCATGAAAGATATTACTCATATAAATAGAACAACCATTATTCTCAGATTCAAATGAATAACCGTCTTGCATGAAACAAGATCCAGATATAATGTTCATGCTCAACGCTGGCACCAAATAATAATTATTCAGGTCTAAAACTAATCCTGAAGGTAGATGTAGAGGTAGCGTGCTGACGACGATCACACATCGACTTTGGAACCATTTCCCACGCGCATCGTCACCTCGTCCTTAGCCAGTCTTCGCTTAATCCGTAGTCCCTGCTTCGAGTTGCAAATATTAGCAACAAAACCAGTATCAAATACCCAGGTGCTACTACGAGCTCTGGTAAGGTAGACATCAATAACATGTATATCAAATATACCTTTGTTCACCTTGCCATCCTTCTTATCCGCCAAATACTTGGGGCAGTTCCGCTTCTAGTGACCAGTCCCTTTGCAGTAGAAGCACTCAGTCTCAGGTTTAGGTCTAGATTTGGGTTTCTTCTCTTGAGCAGCAACTTGCTTGCCGTTCTTATTTAAGTTCCCCTTCTTCTTCCCTTTACCCTTTTTCTTGAAACTGGTGGTTTTGTTAACCATCAACACTTGAAGCTCCTTTTTGATTTCTACCTCCGCAGCCTTTAACATTACGAAGAGCTCAGGAATTGTCTTATTCATCCCTATAGTTCATCACGAAGCTTTTGTAGCTTGGTGGCAGTGATTGAAGAACTCTGTCAATGACACTATCAATAGGAAGATTAACTCCCAGTTGAGTCAATACCCAGACATTTTGAGTATATGTTCATTGACAGAACTATTCTCCTCCATCTTGCAGCTATAGAACTTATTGGAGACTTCATATCTCTCAATCCGGGCATTTGCTTGAAATATTAACTTCAACTCCTCGAACATCTCATATGCTCCATGACGTTCAAAACATCGTTGAAGTCCCGGTTCTAAACTGTAAAGCATGGCACACTGAACTATCGAGTAGTCATCAACTTTACTCTGCCCGACGTTCTTAACGTCATGAGCATCATCTGCAGCAGGCCTGGCATGCAGCGGTGCTTCTAGGACGTAATTCTTCTATGCAGCATTGAGGATAATCCACAAGTTACGGACCCAATCCGTGTAATTGCTACCATCATCTTTGAACTTTGCTTTCTCAAGGAACACATTAAAATTCAACGGAACAACAACATGGGCCATCTATCTACAATAACATAGACAAGCAAAATACTATCAGGTACTAAGTTCATGATAAATTTAAGTTCAATTAATCATATTACTTAAGAAATCCCACTTAGATAGGAGGTGATCACGTGATCCATATCAACTAAACCATAATCGATAATCACGTGAAATGGAGTAGTTTTCAATGGTGAACATCACTATGTTGATCATATCTACTATATGATTCATGCTCGACCTTCCGGTCTCAGTGTTCCGAGGCCATATCTGCATATGCTAGGCTCGTCAGTTTAACCCGAGTATTCTGCGTGTGTAAAACTGTCTTACACCTGTTGTAGATGAATGTTGAGCTTATCACACCCGATCATCATGTGGTGTCTCGGCACGACGAACTTTGTCAACGGTGCATACTCAGGGAGAACACTTTTACCTTGAAATTTAGTGAGAGATCATCTTATAATGCTACCGTCAAACAAAGCAGAATAAGATGCATAAAGGATAAACATCACATGTAATCAACATAAGTGATATGATATGTCCATCATCATCTTGTGCTTGTGATCTCCATCTCCAAAGCACCGTCATGATCACCATCGTCACCGGCATGACACCTTGATCTCCATCATAGCATCGTTGTCGTCTCGCCAACTATTACTTCTACAACTATCGCTACCGCTTAGTGATAAAGTAAAGCAATTACAAGGCGATTGCATTGTATACAATAAAGCGACAACCATATGGCTCCTACCAGTTGCCGATAACTCCATTACAAAACATGATCATCTCATACAATAAATATAGCGTCATGTCTTGACCATATCACATAGCAACATGCCCTACAAAAACAAGTTAGACGTCCTCTACTTTGTTGTTGCAAGTTTTACGTGGCTGCTACGGGCTGAGCAAGAACCGTTCTTACCTACGCATCAAAACCACAACGATAGTCCATCATGTTAGTGCTGTTTTAACCTTCACAAGGACCGGCGTAGCCACACTCGTTTCAACTAAAGTTGAAGAAACTGACACCCGCCAGCCACCTGTGTGCAAAGCACGTCGGTAGAACCAGTCTCGCGTAACCGTACGCGTAATGTCGGTCCGGGCTGCTTCATCTAACAATACCACCGAACCAAAGTGTGACATGCTGGTAAGCAGTATGAATTGTATCACCCACAACTCACTTGTGTTCTACTCGTGCATATAACATCTACGCAATAACCTGGCTCGGATGCCACTGTTGGGAAATATAGTAATTTCAAAAAAATTCCTACGCACACACAGGATCATGGTGATGCATAGCAACGAGAGCGGAGAGTGTGTCTATGTATCCTCGTAGACCGAATGCGGAAGCGTTAGCACAACGCGGTTGATGTAGTCGTACGTCTTCACGATCCGACTAATTCATGTACCGAACGCACGACACCTCCGAGTTCTGCACACGTTCAACTCGATGACGTCTTGCAAGCTCTGATCCAGCAAAGCTTCACATGAGAGTTTCGTCAGCATGACGGCATGGTGACAGTGATGATTATGCTACCAACGCAGGGCTTCGCCTAAGCACCACTACAATATGATCGAGGTGGATTATGGTGGAGGGGGGCACCGCACACGGCTAAGAGATCAATGATCAATTGTTGTGTGTCCCCTGCCCCCGTATATAAAGGAGCAAGGGGGAGGAGGCGGCCGGCCACGGAGATGTGCGCCAAGGGGGAGTCCTACTCCCACTAGGAGTAGGACTCCTCCTATTCCTAGTAGGAGTAGGAGAGGGGGAAGGAAAGGAAGAGGACGAGAAGGAAAGAGGGGGCCGGGCCCCTTACCCTAAACCAATTCCGTTTGGGACTTGTGGGGGGGGGGGGCGCGCTCCACACTCCCCTTGCGGCCCTCTATTTCCACTAAGGCCCATGTAGGCCCATTAAGCCCCCGGGGAGGTTCCGGTAACCCCCGGTACTCCCGTATATGTCCGAAACCTTCTGGAACCTTTCTAATGTCCGGACATAGTCGTCCAATATATCGATCTTTACGTCTCGACCATTTCCAAACTCCTCGTCATGCCCGTGATCATATCCAGGACTCCGAACTACCTTAGGTACATCAAAACACAAAAACACATAATACCGATTGTCACCGAACTTTAAGCATGCGGACCCTACGGGTTCGAGAACTATGTAAACATGACCGAGACACGTCTCGGTCAATAACCAATAGCGGAACCTGGATGTTCATATTGGCTCCCACATATTCTAGAAGATCTTTATCGGTCAAACCGCATAACAACATACGTTGTTCCCTTTGTCATCGGTATGTTACTTGCCCGAGATTCGATCGTCGGTATCTCAATACCTAGTTCAATCTCGTTACCGGCAAGTCTCTTTACTCGTTCCGTAATACATCATCCCGCAACTAACTCATTAGTTACAATGCTTGCAAGGCTTATAGTGATGTGCATTACCGAGTGGGCCCAGAGATACCTCTCCAACAATCGGAGTGACAAATCCTAATCTCGAAATACGTCAACTCAACAAGTACCTTTGGAGACACCTGTAGAGCACCTTTATAATCACCTAGTTACATTGTGACATTTGGTAGCACACAAAGTGTTCCTCCGGTAAATGGGAGTTGCATAATCTCATAGTCATAGGAACGTGTATAAGTCATGAAGAAAGCAATAGCAACATACTGAACGATCAAGGGCTATGCTAACGGAATGGGTCAAGTCAATCACATCATTCTCCTAATGATGTGATCCCGTTAATCAAATGACAACTCATGTCTATGGCTTGGAAACATAACCATCTTTGATCGACGATCTAGTCAAGTAGAGGCATACTAGTGACACTCTATTTGTCTATATATTCACACATGATCATGTTTCCGGTTAATACAATTCTAGCATGAATAATAAACATTTATCATGATATAAGGAAATAAATAATAACTTTATTATTGCCTCTAGGGCATATTTCCTTCATTTTTCTGTCATGGATGACCCAAAGAATGTCATGCAGCTGCATCTCCGGCCCGCCCAGGACGAAAAGACCATTTTTTGTTATGAATTTTTGTCATAGAAGTAGGAGACCATCACATCTATGATGATACCGGGGGTTTTGTCACAATTATTGTCATAGAAGTGTCATAAGCAAGACAGAAAAAAATTCGTTCGGACCAAAATGTCACAGTGTGTCTTTTTTTGTAGTAGCCCTGACCCTGGGGATGGGCTATGATGCGGTAGGCTCGTGGCACGGTGTACCAGGGCACCCATTTGGTGGGCTCGGGAACCCTGCACACATCGTTTGGGGCCGTAGTGGAAACCTCAGCCGGACTCCCTGCAGATGGAACCTGAATAGGCGATAAAAGTAGACTAGAGACTTGCATGGTTAGTCAGGCCGTGGCCCATACCCTCCCTGGGCTTCCGCTTGAAGGTTGCCGAGTACATGTCGTGTAAACGGCGATAAGTGGTGAGAGCGTGTGTGAATAAATACACCCCTGCAGGGTTATCAAACTATTCGAATAGTCGCATTCGTGGTAATGTACTAATGGGTTGCTTATATAGTTCATAGACAAGTGAAAGCGGATACTCTAAAATGCGCAAGATAAGCGTGAGTTCTATGGATGGCCTTCTCGTAGGGAGACAGGAGCGGATCCGTAGTGGTGTATTGATATGGTGAATATGTGGACTCGTGTGTGCCACCTCAAAAGAGTTACCAGCAGTCGTAGTACAGGATAGACACTGCGTCAAAGTTGGCTTGTTACAGTTAAACTCTGCCACCCCTTTATTGATACTTATGCATATGTAGCTAGTTCTGATGTAAGTCTTGATGGGTACATTTGTACGCACGTTTGCTTAATTTATGTTTTTGTAGAGAGACTTCAGTCTCACTAGTACTTCCATGTGGACTTCGACGTTTAGCTTGTTACCTCAGCTACGATCTTGTACCCTTGGGAGGGTGTTGTAGATAGTCAGGTTTCTCAGCCTTTTTCAGTTGTAGTTGTCTGTACTCAGACATGTTATGCTTCCGCTGCTCGTATGCTCTATATGTTGGGTTATGTGACCCCTGTTTGTAATAAATGCTATTTGGCTCTTCTGGGCCTTTATCTATATGAGTTGTTGAGTTATGTTCTGATGCCATGTTGTAAAACACATACTTGCATGTTATGCGTACGTGTAACGCGTATTGCTATGTGTGGGATCTGACACCTAGTTGTTTATTCTTGGTAGCCTCTCTTATGGGGATATGTCTCCTAGTGCTTCCACTGAGCCATGGTAGCTTGCTACTACTCCAGAACACATGGGATGATCGGCATGTGTCCTTCTTTGCTCCTGTGTCTGTCCCTTCAGGGAAATGCCACACGGTGCTTACCGGATTCCTGTTGGCTTGCTATAGCTAGCTTTCAGTCGCTGCTGACCGACATGTGCATTGCTGGGTCATGTATGCCCATCCCTGTAAGTTTGTGCCACCTTGGGTTTACAACTAGTCATGTCAGCCTAGGTTCTCTGTCATATGGATGCTAGCGACACTATCATATACATGAGCCAAAATGCACAAATGGTCCTGGGCCAGGTAAGGTGGCACCCGTGGGTATACCATGTGTGAGGCCGCAAAGTGATATGATGTGTTACATGCTAGATCAGTGTGACTTAGGATGGGGGTCCTAAAAGATTTAGTATCAGAGCCTGACTGCCTGTAGGATTACCAAGCCAAACTGGTCGAAGTCGTGTCTAGAAACGCTTTAGTTATATATGGGAGTTGATTGTGGAAGGGAACGCAAGGCTCTTTTTTCTCCTTTACCCCATGTCATTCTGATCCGAGTCACCCTCCTCTTTCCTACGCGGATTAATATCTAGGTTTCTCATTCTTCTATCAGGATCACGTGTTACTAATCCATAGACTTATAGGGTTGATGGATTCAAGTCTCAATTCTGCTTCTACTACCTCTGTGTGTTAACAGTTGATCCCGGAACCTTGAGTGGTTATGCCACCATTTTGTAGGATGTCTCAAATCTTTTTGAGAATTTACAACCGTTATGCTGTTTGAGTCATCCTAGGTTACTAACTAGTCTAATGCATTTTCAAATCCCTTCTCCCTGTTCCCAATGTTCCTTTGTGCCACATTAACGACGCTAATCACCGAGTTGTGGTACTCCATTGCCTCGACATATATGTTGAAGCTATTACTATGACACTAGGATATTTTATAGAACCACCTATTACTCTATCTTGTCTCGTATTCTCAGTGTGATAATTCTAGCCATCATCCTCAAAAGCATCCCGTGATGCCATTTAGTTAGTAGGTATTCCATCTTTGGTTTCTTGAATGTAAGATTCACCCTACCTACATCATGTTGATAGTGTTTGCTCGCTCCTTTAGGATATTAGTAACCTTTGTGATAGTCCTTGAGATCCATGGTATATCATTCTTCCAAATACCATGAACCATGCTTGGCAGAAGTTCTTAGAACCAAAAGATCACAAAAAGATGAGTCATCCATTTTATATTGTGAATTTGCCAGTCCTACATTTCTACATGTGTCGGATTTTAGGTTCTGCAGACCCTTGAGAGGTTGGAACTCTGGGGTGCGTGCGAAGATCTCAACCTCCCCAGTGTGCCTACTCGCCAATCTCTCGGCCTAGCTCGATGAACAAGAAAGAAACGAGACACAACAGTTTACCCAGGTTCGGGCACCTTGCGGTGTAAAACCCTACCCCTATTTTGTGGTGGATTGGCCTCGAGGGGCTGAGGATGAACTAGTACAGTGGGAGAACAACCTTAGGAGGAGGAGTGCTCTTAGGCTCAAGTGAGCTGGTGAGTGTGAGGATGGAATGGATCTGATCCGGTCCCTCTCTATGGTTTAACACCCATGATGCGGCTATATCTCCCATGTGTCGAGGCACGACTTAGAGGCATAACTGCATGGTGGTTTTGTTGCAAGAGGGGTAATCTTCACACAATCCCATGTACTAAATAAGAAAGGGATAAATAGTTGGCTTACAATCGCCACTTCACACAAGTTAAACATACATCATCCAGAGTACAATCAAGGTCCGACTATGGAACCAAAATAAAAGAAGACAACCCCAAATGCTAGATCCCCGATCGTACCAACTGGGCACCACTACTGATCAACCAGAAAAGACACATAATATCAACCAAGATCTTCATTGAACTCCCACTTGAGCTCGATTACGTCACCTGCACTGGAATCATCAACACCTGCAACTATTTGGAAGTATCCGTGAGTCACGAGGACTCAGCTATCTCAAAACCCTCGCAATCAAGACTATTTAAGCTTATTGGTAGGACAAGGTAATGAGGTGGAGTTGCAACAAGCACTAAGAAAATATGGTGGCTAACATACGCAAATAAGAGTAAGATGAGAAGCTACGCAACGGTCGTGAAGCTAGAAGTGATCAAGAAGTGATCCTGAATCTACTTACGTTCAAACATAACCCAAACCGTGTTCACTTCACAGACTCTGCCGAGAAGAGACCATCACGGCTACCCACGCGGTTGATTCATTTTAATTAAGTCAAGTGTCAAGTTATCTATAACCAGAGATTAACAAATTCCCATCTGCCACATAACCGCCGGCACGACTCTCGAAAGTTTATACCCTGCAGGGGTGTCCCAACTTGGCCCGTTACAAGTTCTCATGATCAATGAAGGATATTCCTTCTCTCGGAAAGACCTGATCAGTCAAGGAATCCTGGTTACAAGACATTTCGACAATGGTAAAACAAGACCAGCAAGACCGCCCAAATGTGCCAACAAATCCCGATAGGAGCTGCACATATCTCGTTCTCATGGCACACCGGATGGGCCAGACGTCGAGTTGGCATAAACCCTGGTTGCCCAGGGGGCGCCGGACATCACCCAGGTTGGACCAACACTCAAAGGAGCACTGGCCCGGGGGGTTTAAAATAAAGATGACCGTCGGGGTCCGTGGAACCCAAGGGAAAAGGCTTAGGTTGTTAGGCAAATGTAAAACCAAGGTTGGGCCTTACTGGAGGAGTTTTATTCAAAGCGAACTGTCAAGGGGGTCTCATAACCCCAACTGCGTAAGGAACGCAAAATCAAGGAACCTAACACTAGTATGACGGAAACTAGGGCGGTAAGAGTGGAACAAAACACCAGGCATAAGGCCGAGCCTTCCACCCTTTGCCAAGTATATAGATGCATTAATTAAACAATAGATACCGTGATATCCCAACATATCCATGTTCCAACATGGAACAACCTGGAAGGCACCTGCAACTAGCAATGCTATAAGTGGGGTTGAGCAAAAGTGGTAACTTAGCCAAACAACAGTTTTCTAGGAACATGGGTTAGAGGCATGACATGGCAATATGGGAGACATGGTAAACAAGTGGTAGGTAGCGCGACATAGCGATAGAACAAGCAACTATAAAGCAAAGATAGAAGTGATATCGAGGGTAATGGTCATCTTGCCTGAAATCCCGTAGGGAAGAAGAACGAGTCCATGAAGAAGACAAATGGACGTAGACGAACGGATCCTCACAAACACGATGTTACCGGAACTAACAAGAAGAAGCAACACCAGAAAGGAGAAAACAACATGGTAAACCAACAAGCATAAACATAGCATGATGCACAATCAAGTATGATGCATGTCAAGTCTAAAGAGGCATGGCATGGCAAAGTGCACAAACAACACTACAAGTTAAGCGGAGCTCAATATGCAACGAGTTGCATATTGACGAAACACCACATGACTTATTTAGTTCTCTCTCAGTTATGTACTCAACAATATCAAATATTGTTAAACATGCAAGAGGTGAAATATATGAAAACTACCTATCTAGGCAAGTTTAAATGAGGCCGGATCAACAAACAACAATTCCAAAAACATCCTCATATCCATATTATGAATTTGGTACTGTTCTACCCTAAACCATATTTTAGAGTTGTTAAACAAGCAAGAAGAGTGCACAAAGTTAAACTAGGCATTTTTCTACCCCATTTACATATATAAATTATTTAAAACCGAGCTACGGTTAAGTAGTTATGAATTAAATCATTTTAGCATGTCATTAGAGCAAATTTAAACAAACAACATTTTAAACACTTCAAACATGGATAAAATTCGCATAATATGAAACTAGATGAAATTCTAAGCATTTTTCATATATAACTTATTTTAATCCGATGCACAAATCTTGAGTTATCATATGCATGCAATGCAAGGGGTTTCTTGTAAATCTGCATTCTCTGGAATAAAAGGAAAAATGCAACAAGAAAAAACACATGCATGGAACGAATCTATGCAAAGGCCCAACAGTGCAGAGGGGGGGGGGCAACTCACCCTGTTGATTGTGGCCCAGGGTGATGGGATCTCGACGAAGGTAAGGAGTTAGGTATAACACCTAAGTTTGATTGTGTCAAATATTTTATGGATACCGATGCTTTCCGTGAATTTAGCACTAAATATGGACTTGACTTTGAGAAAGTAGCTTCTTTCTGTGAATCTTTTGCTACTCATGTTGATCTCCCCAAGGAGAAGCGGTTTAAATATAATCCTCCCATCAAAGTAAAAGTAGTTGCACCTATTAAAGTTGAAGAAAAGACTATCACGTATAATGATTATGGTGTTCCTAGTTAGAATAAAGGATCATGCTAAAGCATCAACTATGGTTCATAAGAGTAATGCTAGAACACCTACTCCCTCTGAGCAAATTAAAGTTGAACCTAGTGTTTCTATGGTTAAAGATCTCTTGGCCGATAATATTGATGGGCATGCTATTTACTTCTGTGATGAAGCTTCTAGAATTGCTAGACCCAATACTAAAAATAAACATAGACCTGTTGTAGGCATGCCTGTTATTTCTGTTAAAATAGGAGATCATTGCTATCATGGCTTATGTGATATGGGTTCTAGTGCAATTGCAATACCTCATTCCTTATATAAAGAAATTATGCATGATATTGAACCTACTGAGATAGAGGAAATTGATGTTACAATTAAGCTTGCCAATAGAGACACTATTTCACCAGTTGGGATTGTTAAAGATGTTGAAGTCTTGTGTGGGAAAGTTAAATATCCTGCCAATTTTCTTGTTCTTGGTTCCCCACAAGATAAATTTTGTCCCATTATATTTGGTAGACCCTTCTTGAATACTGTTAATGCTAGGATCGATTGCAAAAAGGATGTTGTTACTATTGGTTTGGGGAATATGTCTCATGAGTTTAATTCTGCTAAATTTCGTAGACAACACCATGATAAAGAATTGCCTAGTAAAGATGAAATTATTGGTCTTGCTTCTATTGCCGTTCCTCCTAATGATCCTTTAGAACAATATTTGCTCGACCATGAAAATGATATGTTTATGAATGAAAGAAGGGAAATAGATGAAGTATTCTTTAAACAGGGACCTATTTTGAAACACAACTTGCCTGTTGAAATTCTAGGGGATCCTCCTCCACCCAAGGGTGACCCCGTGTTTGAGCTTAAACCTTTACCCGAAACTCTTAAATATGCTTATCTTGACGAGAAAGAGATATATCCTATTATTATTAGTGCTAACCTTTCAGAGTATGAAGAAAAGAAATTTTTGAGAACTCTGAAGAAGCACCGTGCTGCTATTGGATATACTCTTGATGATCATAAGGGCATTAGTCCCACTCTATGCCAGCACAAAATAAAATTGGAGAAAGACGCGAAACCGGTTGTTGATCACCAACGACGGTTAAATCCTAAGATGAAAGAAGTGGTAAGGAAAGAAATACTAAAGCTTCTGGAGGCAGGTATAATTTATCCCGTTCCTGATAGTCAGTGGATAAGTCATGTCCATTGTGTCCCTAAGAAGGGAGGTATTACTATTGTTCCTAATGATAAAGATGAACTGATCCTACAAAGAATTGTTACAGGTTATAGAATGGTAATGGATTTCCGCAAATTAAATAAATCTACTAAAAAGGATCATTACCCTTTACCCTTCATTGATCAAATGCTAGAAAGGTTATCCAAACATACACATTTTTGCTTTCTAGACGGTTATTCTGGTTTCTCTCAAATACCTGTGTAAAGAGGATCAAGAAAAGACAACTTTTACTTGCCCTTTCGGTACCTTTGCTTGTAGATGTATGCCTTTTGGTTTATGCAATGCACCTGCTACCTTTTAAAGATGTATGACTGCTATATTCTCTGACTTTTGTGAAAAGATTGTTGAGGTATTCATGGATGATTTTTCTGTATATGGAACTTCTTTTGATGATTGCTTAAGCAACCTTGATCGAGTTTTGCAGAGATGTGAAGAAACTAATCTTGTCTTGAATTGGGAGAAGTGCCACTTTATGGTTAATGAAGGTATTATCTTGGGGCATAAAATTTCTAAAAGAGGTATTGAAGTTGATAAAGCTAAAGTTGATGCTATTGAAAAGATGCCATGTTCTAAGGACATTAAAGGTATAAGAAGTTTCCTTGGTCATGCCGGTTTTTATAGGAGGTTCATTAAGGACTTCTCTAAAATTTCTAGGCCTCTGACTAATCTCTTACAAAAAGATGTTCCTTTTGTCTTTGATGATGATTGTGTAAAAGCATTTGAAATACTTAAGAAAGCTTTGATTTCTGCACCTATTGTTCAGTCTCCTGATTGGAATTTACCATTTGAAATTATGTGTGATGCTAGCTATTATGGTGTAGGGGCTGTTCTAGGACAAAGAGTTGATAAGAAATTAAATGTTATCCAATATGCTAGTAAGACTCTGGACAATGCCCAGAGAAATTATGCTACTACTGAAAAAGAATTTTTAGCGGTTGTATTTGCTTGTGATAAGTTCAGACCTTATATAGTTGATTCTAAAGTAACTGTTCACACTGATCATGCTGCTATTAAATATCTTATGGAAAAAAAGATGCTAAACCTAGACTTATTAGATGGGTTCTCTTGCTACAAGGATTTGATTTGCATATTATTGATAGAAAGGGAGCTGAGAACCCCGTTGCAGACAACTTGTCTAGGTTAGAGAATGTTCTTGATGACCCACTACCTATTGATGATAGCTTTCCTAATGAACAATTAGCTGTCATAAATGCTTCACGTACTGCTCCATGGTATGCTGATTATGCTAATTATATTGTTGCTAAATTTATACCACCTAGTTTCACACACCAACAAAAGAAGAAGTTCTTCTATGATTTAAGAAATTACTTTTGGGATGACCCACACCTTTATAAAGAAGGAGTAGATGGTTTTATTAGACGTTGTGTACCTGAGCATGAACATGAACATATCCTACACAAGTGTCACTCCGAGGCTTATGGAGGACACCATGCTGGAGATAGAATTGCACATAAGGTATTGCAATCCGGTTTTTATTGGCCTACTCTCTTCAAAGATGCCCATAAGTTTGTCTTGTCTTGTGATGAATGTCAAAGAATTGGTAATATTAGTAGACGTCAAGAAATGCCTATGAATTATTCACTTGTTATAGAACCATTTGATGTTTGGGGCTTTGATTATATGGGACTGTTTCCTTCCTCTAATGGGTATACTCATATTTTAGTTGCTGTTGATTATGTTACTAAGTGGGTAGAAGCTATTCCAACAAGTAGTGATGATCATAACACCTCTATTAAGATGCTTAAAGAAGTTCTTTTCCCGAGATTTGGAGTCCTTAGATATTTAATGACTGATGGTGGTTCAAATTTTATTCATGGCGCTTTTCGTAAAATGCTTACTAAATATGATGTTAATCATAGAATTGCATCTCCATATCATCCACAGTCTAGTGGTCAAGTAGAACTAAGTTATAGAGAGCTTAAATTAATTTTGCAAAAGACTGTTAATAGATCTAGAAAGAATTGGTCCAATAAACTTTATGATGCATTATGGGCTTATAGAACTGCATATAAAAATCCTATGGGTATGTCTCCGTATAAGATGGTTTAGGGAAAAGCATGTCACTTACCTCTCGAACTAGAACATAAGGCATATTGGAACATAAAGCATGCAAGGAAGTGCGTCCTTATCCTCCGTGACCGCTAGGACCCACCCGGTCAAAGCGTACGTAGCGTTGTCTGTCTGGTCACGAACGTGTACATACATACTGGTCGATCGGTCTCTCTACAAGTATGAACCATGGCCGAGTAAGTAGCGGCACGTGGCATTGTAGAGCACCCAATATAGCAGTTCACGCAGTACCGTCTAAGTCCTGTACACGTATGTATAGCCACATGGCAAAAAATATGACCACGTACGTACATAAGGGCAGGGTCTCGAGCGCGTACAAGCGCATATATACGGACGGCCAGGGTTTGTGTACATGGAGAGGCAACAGACGACAGCAACGACGTCTTGTTCATTGGGTAACGAGCCGACTGGGTTGGAACGGAGAAACATCGTCCTGTTCATCGGGAGGCAACCGACTGGGTCAGAATGCATCATGTTCAACGGGAGCCAACCGGCTTGGACGGAACAGCTGAAACAGGGTCTAGCGTACCACAGGACGAAGGAAATGGCCTTCTGTTCGACCGACCACGGTCAAAACGGGATCCTGTTCATCGGGAGGGGTCTGGCGTACCGCAAAACGGAGGAAACGGACTTGTGTTTGAGTGCCTATGGTCGAAACAGTGTCATATTGATCGGGAGGGGTGTGGCAGACCGCTAAACGGAGGAAACAGACTTGTGTTGGAGCTCCTAGGTCGAAACAGGGTCCCGTTCATCCACCGTCTACTGCCTCGCTCCAACCTCCACGGGCTACTGTTCATTCACTGTCGACCTCCTCCAGCCTCCACGAGCTACTGTTCATCCAGCCTCCACCGCCTATTGTTCATAGAGCCTCCACGGGATCCTATTCATCCACCCCCAACTGGCTGGGGTGCGGCGGCCTCCTCGGGGTCTTATTCATCCAGCGGAAACGGCCTACTACCACAGGGTCCTGTTCATCCAACCCCCACCAGGAACTGTTCATCCACAGCCAACCAACCGGCTCGACTCACCACGTCTCGACTCGTTCTACGTACCGCGCACATAGTAGCAATGGTCACTGTTCATTGAGAGGCAACCCAACACCGGCATGCTATGTCTCACATGGGGGCTCGATCGGCTTCAGTAAGCAGCAACAGTGATTGATCGCTCGGGTTCAGTTAGCAGCAGTAGCAAAGGAATTGCTCGGGTTTAGTCAGCAGCGAATGAATGGCTCGGGTTCAGTTAAGAGCCAAGGGATCGATCGCTCAGGTTCAGTAACGTGCGATCGCTACGGGTTCACTTAGCCAACGCCTTGCACACACGCGCGTACATGAGAGAAACGCGCAAACCACAGTGCATTGCTTGGCCCCGACCACCCAGCGTAACCGGGAACTCCCCGATATTTTCCTCGCCCTCGCTTCTACCATGTTTTCGGTTGGGAAACGTAGTAATTTCAGAAAATTCCCTATGCACACACAGGATCATGGTGATGCATAGCAACGAGAGGGGAGAGTGTGTCTACGTACCCTCGTAGACCGAATGCGGAAGCGTTAGCACAACACGGTTGATCTAGTCATACGTCTTCACGATCCGAGCAATCCAAGTTCCGAACGCACGGCACCTCCGAGTTCTGCACACGTTCAACTCGATGACGTCCCGCGAGCTCCGATCCAGCAAAGCTTCATAGGAGAGTTTCGTCAGCACGACGGCGTGGTGACGGTGATGATGATGCTACCGACGCAGGGCTTCGCCTAAGCACCATTATGATATGATCGATGTGGACTATGGTTGAGGGGGCACCACACACGGCTAAGAGATCAATGATCAATTGTTGTGTCCATGGGGTGCCCCCTGCCCCCGTATATAAAGGAGCAAGGGGGAGGAGGCGGCCGTCCACGGAGATGTGCGCCAAGGGGGAGTCCTACTCCCACTAGGAGTAGGACTCCTCCTATTCCTAGTAGGAGTAGGAGAGGGGGAAGGAAAGGAAGAGGACGAGAAGGAAAGAGGGGGCCGGGCCCCTTGCCCTAAACCAATTCGGTTTGGGCCTTGGGGGGGCAACCCACACTCTCCTTGCTGCCCTCTATTTCCACTAAGGCCCATGTAGGCCCATTAAGCCCCCGAGGAGGTTCCGGCAACCCCCGGTACTCCGGTATATGTCCGAAACCTTCCGGAACCTTTCCGATGTCTGACCATAGTCGTCCAACATATCGATACTTATGTCTCGACCATTTTGAGACTCCTCGTCATGTCTGTGATCATATCCGGGATTCCAAACTACCTTAGGTACATCAAAAGACAAAAACTCATAATACCGATCGTCACTGAACTTTAAGCGTGCGGAACCTACGGGTTCGAGAATTATGTAGACATGACCGAGACACGTCTCCGGTCAATAACCAATAGCGAAACCTGGATGTTCATATTGGCTCCCACATATTCTACGAAGATCTTTATCGGTCAAACCGCATAACAACATACGCTATTCCCTTTGTCATCGGTATGTTACTTGCCCGAGATTCGATCGTCGGTATCTCAATACCTAGTTCAATCTCGTTACCGACAACTCTCTTTACTCATTCCGTAATACATCATCTCGCAACTAACTCATTAGTTACAATGCTTGCAAGGCTTATAGTGATGTGCATTACCGAGTGGGCCCAGAGATACCTCTCCAACAATCGAAGTGACAAATCGTAATCTCGAAATACGTCAACTCAACAAGTACCTTTGGAGACACCTGTAGAGCACCTTTATAATCACCCAGTTACGTTGTGACGTTTGGTAGCACACCAAGTGTTCCTCCGGTAAACGGGAGTTGCATAATCTCATAGTAATAGGAACGTGTATAAGTCATGAAGAAAGCAATAGCAACATACTAAACGATCAAGTGCTAAGCTAACAGAATGGGTCAAGTCAATCACATCATCCTCCTTACGATGTGACCCCGTTAATCAAATGACAACTCATGTCTATGGCTAGGAAACATAACCATCTTTGATCAACAAGCTAGTCAAGTAGAGGCATACTGGTGACACTCTGTTTGTCTATATATTCACACATGTATCATGTTTCCGGTTAATACATTTCTAGCATGAATAATAAACATTTATCATGATATAAGGAAATAAATAATAACTTTATTATTGCCTCTAGGGCATATTTCCTTCAGTCTCCCACTTGTACTAGAGTCAATAATCTATATTACACAGTAATGATTCTAACACCCATGGAGCCTTGGTGCTGATCATGTTTTTCTCGTGGAAGAGGCTTAGTCAACGGGTCTGCAACATTCAGATCTGTATGTATCTTGCAAATCTCTATGTCTCCCACCTGGACTTGATCCCGGATGGAGTTGAAGCGTCTCTTGATGTGCTTGGTTCTCTTGTGAAATCTGGATTCCTTTGCCAAGGCAATTGCACCAGTATTGTCACAAAAGATTTTCATTGGACCCGATGCACTAGGTATAACACCTAGATCGGATATGAACTCCTTCATCCAGACTCCTTCATTTGCTGCTTCCGAAGCAGCAATGTACTCCGCTTCACATGTAGATCCCGCCATGATGCTCTGTTTAGAACTGCTCCAACTGACAGCTCCACCGTTCAAAACACGTATCTAGTTTGCAATTTAGAATCGTCCGGATCAGTGTCAAAGCTTGCATCCACGTAACCATTTATGATGAGCTCTTTGTCACCACCATAAACGAGAAACATATCCTTAGTCCTTTTCAGGTACTTACGGATGTTCTTGACCGCTGTCCAGTGATCCACTCCTAGATTACTTTGGTACCTCCCAGCTAAACTAATAGCAAGGCACACATCAGGTCTGGTACACATCATTGCATACATGATAGAGCCTATGGCTGAAGCATAGGGAACATCTTTCATTTTCTCTCTATTTTCTGCAGTGGTCGGGCATTGAGTCTTACTCAACTTCACACCTTGTAACACAGGCAAGAACCCTCTCTTTGCCTGATCCATTTTGAACTTCTTCAAAACTTTGTCAAGGTATGTGCTTTTTGAAAGTCCAATTAAGCGTCTTGATCTATCTCTATAGATCTTGATGCCCAATATGTAAGCAGCTTCACCGATGTCTTTCATTGAAAAACTCTTATTCAAGTATCCTTTTATGCTATCCATAAATTCTATATCATTTCCAATCAACAATATGTCATCCAAATATAATATTAGAAATGCTACTGAGCTCCCACTCACTTTCTTGTAAATACAGGCTTCTCCAAAAGTCTATATAAAACCATATGCTTTGATCACATTATCAAAACGTTTATTCCAACTCCAAGAGGCTTGCACCAGTCCATAAATGGATCATTGGAGCTTGCACACTTTGTTAGCACCTTTTGGATCGATAAAACCTTCAGGTTGCATCATATACAACTCTTCTTCCAGAAGTCCATTCAGGAATGCAGTCTTTACATCCATTTGCCAAATTTCATAATCATAAAATGCGGCAATAGCTAACATGATTCAGACGGACTTAAGCATCGCTACGGGTGAGAAGGTCTCATCATAGTCAACTCATTGAACTTGTTGAAAACCTTCCGCAACAAGTCGAGCTTTGTAGACAGTAACATTACCATCAACGTATGTCTTCTTCTTGAAGATCCATTTATTCTTGATGGCTTGCCGATCATCGGGTAAGTCAACCAAAGTCCACACTTTGTTCTCATACATGGATCCCATCTCAGATATCATGGCCTCAAGCCATTTTGCGGAATCTGGGCTCATCATCGCTTCCTCATAGTTCGTAGGTTCGTCATGGTCTAGCAACATGACCTCCAAAATAGGATTACCGTACCACTCTGGTGCAGATCTTACCCTGGTTGACCTACGAGGTTCAGTAGTAACTTGATCTGAAGTTTCATGATCATCATCATTAGCTTCCTCACTAATTGGTGTAGATGTCACATGAACCGGTTTCTGTGATGAACTACTTTCCAATAAGGGAGCAGGTACAGTTACCTCATCAAGTTCTACTTTCCTCCCACTCACTTCTTTCGAGAGAAACTCCTTCTCTAGAAAGGATCCATTCTTAGCAATGAAAGTCTTGCCTTCGGATCTGTGATAGAAGGTGTACCCAACTGTTTCTTTTGGGTATCCTATGAAGACACATTTTTCCGACTTGGGTTCAAGCTTATCAGGTTGAAGCTTTTTCACATAAGCATCGCAGCCCCAAACTTTAAGAAACGACAACTTTGGTTTCTTGCCAAACCATAGTTCATAAGGCGTCGTCTCAACGGATTTAGATGGTGCCCTATTTAACGTGAATGCAGACGTCTCTAAAGCATAACCCCAAAACAATAGCGGTAAATCAGTAAGGGACATCATAGATCGCACCATATCTAGTAAAGTACGATTACGACGTTCAGACACACCATTACACTGTGGTGCTCCAGGTGGCGTGAGTTGCGAAACTATTCTGCATTGTTTCAAAGTTAGACCAAACTCGTAACTCAAATATTCTCCTCCACGATCATATCGTAGAAACTTTATTTTCTTGTTACGATGATTTTCCACTTCACTCTGAAATTCTTTGAACTTTTCAAATGTTTCAGACTTATGTTTCATTAAGTAGATATACCCATATCTGCTTAAATTATCTGTGAAGGTGAGAAAATAACGACACCTGTCGCGAGCTTCAATATTCATTGGACCACATACATCAGTATGTATGATTTCCAACAAGTCAGTTGCTTGCTTCATTGTTCCGGAGAACGACGTTTTAGTCATCTTGCCCATGAGGCATGGTTCGCAAGTACCAAGTGATTCCAAAAGTCCATCAGTATGGAGTTTTTTCATGCGCTTTACACCAATATGACCCCAACGGCAGTGCCACAAATAAGTTGCACTATCATTATCAACTCTGCATCTTTTGGCTTCAACATTATGAATATGTGTGTCACTACTATCAAGATTTAACACAAATAGACCACTCTTCAAGGGTGCATGACCATGAAAGATATTACTCATATAAATAGAACAACCATTATTCTCAGATTTAAATGAATAACCGTCTTCCATGAAACAAGATCCAAATATAATGTTCATGCTCAACGCTGGCACCAAATAATAATTATTCAGGTCTAAAACTAATCCTGAAGGTAGATGTAGAGGTAGCGTGCTGACGACGATCACACATCGACTTTGGAACCATTTCCCACGCGCATCGTCACCTCGTCCTTAGCCAGTCTTCGCTTAATCCGTAGTCCCTGCTTCGAGTTGCAAATATTAGCAACAGAACCAGTATCAAATACCCAGGTGCTACTACGAGCTCTGGTAAGGTAGACATCAATAACATGTATATCAAATATACCTTTGTTCACCTTGCCATCCTTCTTATCCGCCAAATACTTGGGGCAGTTCCGCTTCTAGTGACCAGTCCCTTTGCAGTAGAAGCACTCAGTCTCAGGTTTAGGTCTAGATTTGGGTTTCTTCTCTTGAGCAGCAACTTGCTTGCCGTTCTTATTTAAGTTCCCCTTCTTCTTCCCTTTACCCTTTTTCTTGAAACTGGTGGTTTTGTTAACCATCAACACTTGAAGCTCCTTTTTGATTTCTACCTCCGCAGCCTTTAACATTACGAAGAGCTCAGGAATTGTCTTATTCATCCCTATAGTTCATCACGAAGCTTTTGTAGCTTGGTGGCAGTGATTGAAGAACTCTGTCAATGACACTATCAATAGGAAGATTAACTCCCAGTTGAGTCAATACCCAGACATTTTGAGTATATATTCATTGACAGAACTATTCTCCTCCATCTTGCAGCTATAGAACTTATTGGAGACTTCATATCTCTCAATCCGGGCATTTGCCTGAAATATTAACTTCAACTCCTCGAACATCTCATATGCTCCATGACGTTCAAAACATCGTTGAAGTCCCGGTTCTAAACTGTAAAGCATGGCACACTGAACTATCGAGTAGTCATCAACTTTACTCTGCCCGACGTTCTTAACGTCATGAGCATCATCTGCAGCAGGCCTGGCATGCAGCGGTGCTTCTAGGACGTAATTCTTCTATGCAGCATTGAGGATAATCCACAAGTTACGGACCCAATCCGTGTAATTGCTACCATCATCTTTGAACTTTGCTTTCTCCAGGAACACATTAAAATTCAACGGAACAACAGCATGGGCCATCTATCTACAATAACATAGACAAGCAAAATACTATCAGGTACTAAGTTCATGATAAATTTAAGTTCAATTAATCATATTACTTAAGAACTCCCACTTAGATAGGAGGTGATCACGATCCATATCAACTAAACCATAATCGATAATCACGTGAAATGGAGTAGTTTTCAATGGTGAACATCACTATGTTGATCATATCTACTATATGATTCATGCTCGACCTTCCAGTCTCAGTGTTCCGAGGCCATATCTGCATATGCTAGGCTCGTCAGTTTAACCCGAGTATTCTGCGTGTGTAAAACTGTCTTACACCTGTTGTAGATGAATGTTGAGCTTATCACACCCGATCATCATGTGGTGTCTCGGCACAACGAACTTTGTCAATGGTGCATACTCAGGGAGAACACTTTTACCTTGAAATTTAGTGAGAGATCATCTTATAATGCTACCGTCAAACAAAGCAGAATAAGATGCATAAAGGATAAACATCACATGTAATCAATATAAGTGATATGATATGGCCATCATCATCTTGTGCTTGTGATCTCCATCTCCAAAGCACCGTCATGATCACCATCGTCACCGGCATGACACCTTGATCTCCATCATAGCATCGTTGTCGTCTCGCCAACTATTACTTCTACAACTATCGCTACCGCTTAGTGATAAAGTAAAGAAATTTCAAGGCGATTGCATTGCATACAATAAAGCGACAACCATATGGCTCCTACCAGTTGCCGATAACTCCGTTATAAAACATGATCATCTCATACAATAAATATAGCGTCATGTCTTGACCATATCACATAACAACATGCCCTACAAAAACAAGTTAGACGTCCTCTACTTTGTTGTTGCAAGTTTTACGTGGCTGCTACGGGCTGAGCAAGAACCGTTCTTACCTACGCATCAAAACCACAACAATAGTCCATCATGTTAGTGTTGTTTTAACCTTCACAAGGACCGGCGTAGCCACACTCTTTTCAACTAAAGTTGAAGAAACGGACACCCGCCAGCCACCTGTGTGCAAAGCACGTCGGTAGAACCAGTCTCGCGTAACCGTACGTGTAATGTCGGTCCAGGATGCTTCATCTAACAATACCACCGAACCAAAGTGTGACATGCTGGTAAGCAGTATGAATTGTATCACCCACAACTCACTTGTGTTCTACTCGTGCATATAACATCTACGCAATAACCTGGCTCGGATGCCACTGTTGGGAAATATACTAATTTGAAAAAAATTCCTACGCACACACAGGATCATGGTGATGCATAGCAACGAGAGCGGAGAGTGTGTCTATGTATCCTCGTAGACCGAATGTGGAAGTGTTAGCACAACGCGGTTGATGTAGTCGTACGTCTTCACGATCCGACTAATTCAAGTACCGAACGCACGACACCTCCGAGTTCTGCACACGTTCAACTCGATGACGTCTTGCGAGCTCTGATCCAGCAAAGCTTCACATGAGAGTTTCGTCAGCATGACGGCATGGTGACAGTGATGATTATGCTACCAACGCAGGGCTTCGCCTAAGCACCACTACGATATGATCGAGGTGGATTATGGTGGAGGGGGGCACCGCACACGGCTAAGAGATCAATGATCAATTGTTGTGTCCGTGGGGTGCCCCCTGCCCCCGTATATAAAGGAGCAAGGGGGAGGAGGCGGCCGTCCACGGAGATGTGCACCAAGGGGGAGTCCTACTCCCACTAGGAGTAGGACTCCTCCTATTCCTAGTAGGAGTAGGAGAGGGGGAAGGAAAGGAAGAGGACGAGAAGGAAAGAGGGGGCCGGGCCCCTTGCCCTAAACCAATTCCGTTTGGGCCTTGTGGGGGGGGGGGCGCCCCACACTCCCCTTGCGGCCCTCTATTTCCACTAAGGCCCATGTAGGCCCATTAAGCCCCCGTGGAGGTTCCGGTAACCCCCGGTACTCCGGTATATGTCCGAAACCTTCTGGAACCTTTCTAATGTCCGGACATAGTCGTCCAATATGTCGATCTTTACGTCTCGACCATTTCCAAACTCCTCGTCATGCCCGTGATCATATCCAGGACTCCGAACTACCTTAGGTACATCAAAACACAAAAACACATAATACCGATTGTCACCGAACTTTAAGCATGCGGACCCTACGGGTTCGAGAACTATGTAAACATGACCGAGACACGTCTCGGTCAATAACCAATAGCGGAACCTGGATGTTCATATTGGCTCCCACATATTCTATGAAGATCTTTATCGGTCAAACCGCATAACAACATACGTTGTTCCCTTTGTCATCGGTATGTTACTTTCCCGAGATTCGATCGTCGGTATCTCAATACCTAGTTCAATCTCGTTACCGGCAAGTCTCTTTACTCGTTCCATAATACATCATCCTGCAACTAACTCATTAGTTACAATGCTTGCAAGGCTTATAGTGATGTGCATTACCGAGTGGGCCCAGAGATACCTCTCCAACAATCGGAGTGACAAATCCTAATCTCGAAATACGTCAACTCAACAAGTACCTTTGGAGACACCTGTAGAGCACCTTTATAATCACCTAGTTACATTGTGACATTTGGTAGCACACAAAGTGTTCCTCCGATAAATGGGAGTTGCATAATCTCATAGTCATAGGAACGTGTATAAGTCATGAAGAAAGCAATAGCAACATACTGAACGATCAAGGGCTATGCTAACAGAATGGGTCAAGTCAATCACATCATTCTCCTAATGATGTGATCCCGTTAATCAAATGACAACTCATGTCTATGGCTTGGAAACATAACCATCTTTGATCGACGATCTAGTCAAGTAGAGGCATACTAGTGACACTCTGTTTGTCTATATATTCACACATGATCATGTTTCCGGTTAATACAATTCTAGCATGAATAATAAACATTTATCATGATATAAGGAAATAAATAATAACTTTATTATTGCCTCTAGGGCATATTTCCTTCATTTTTCTGTCATGGATGACCCAAAGAATGTCATGCAGCTGCGTCTCCGGCCCGCCCAGGACGAAAAGACCATTTTTTGTTATGAATTTTTGTCATAGAAGTAGGAGACCATCACATCTGTGATGATACCGGGGGTTTTGTCACAATTATTGTCATAGAAGTGTCATAAGCAAGACAGAAAAAAATTCGTTCGGACCAAAATGTCACAGTGTGTCTTTTTTTGTAGTAGCCCTGACCCTGGGGATGGGCTATGATGCGGTAGGCTCGTGGCACGGTGTACCAGGGCACCCATTTGGTGGGCTCGGGAACCCTGCACACATCGTTTGGGGCCGTAGTGGAAACCTCAGCCGGACTCCCTGCAGATGGAACCTGAATAGGCGATAAAACTAGACTAGAGACTTGCATGGTTAGTCAGGCCGTGGCCCATACCCTCCCTGGGCTTCCGCTTGAAGGTTGCCGAGTACATGTCGTGTAAACGGCGATAAGTGGTGTGAGCGTGTGTGAATAAATACACCCCTGCAGGGTTATCAAACTATTCGAATAGTCGCATTCGTGGTAATGTACTAATGGGTTGCTTATATAGTTCATAGACAAGTGAAAGCGGATACTCTGAAATGCGCAAGATAAGCGTGAGTTCTATGGATGGCCTTCTCGTAGGGAGACAGGAGCGGATCCATAGTGGTGTATTGATATGGTGAATATGTGGACTCGTGTGTGCCACCTCAAAAGAGTTACCAGCAGTCGTAGTACAGGATAGACACTGCGTCAAAGTTGGCTTGTTACAGTTAAACTCTGCCACCCCTTTATTGATACTTATGCATATGTAGCTAGTTCTGATGTAAGTCTTGATGGGTACATTTGTACGCACATTTGCTTAATTTATGTTTTTGTAGAGAGACTTCAGTCTCACTAGTACTTCCATGTGGACTTCGACATTTAGCTTGTTACCTCAGCTACGATCTTGTACCCTTGGGAGGGTGTTGTAGATAGTCAGGTTTCTCAGCCTTTTTCAGTTGTAGTTGTCTGTACTCAGACATGTTATGCTTCCGCTGCTCGTATGCTCTATATGTTGGGTTATGTGACCCTTGTTTGTAATAAATGCTATTTGGCTCTTCTGGGACTTTATCTATATGAGTTGTTGAGTTATGTTCTGATGCCATGTTGTAAAACACATACTTGCATGTTATGCGTACGTGTAACGCGTATTGCTATGTGTGGGATCTGACACCTAGTTGTTTATTCTTGGTAGCCTCTCTTATGGGGATATGTCTCCTAGTGCTTCCACTGAGCCATGGTAGCTTGCTACTACTCCAGAACACATGGGATGATCGGCATGTGTCCTTCTTTGCTCCTGTGTCTGTCCCTTCAGGGAAATGCCACACGGTGCTTACCGGATTCCTGTTGGCTTGCTATAGCTAGCTTTCAGTCGCTGCTGACCGACATGTGCATTGCTGGGTCATGTATGCCCGTCCCTGTAAGTTTGTGCCACCTTGGGTTTACAACTAGTCATGTCAGCCTAGGTTCTCTGTCATATGGATGCTAGCGACACTATCATATACATGAGCCAAAATGCACAAATGGTCCTGGGCCAGGTAAGGTGGCACCCGTGGGTATACCATGCGTGAGGCCGCAAAGTGATATGATGTGTTACATGCTAGATCAGTGTGACTTAGGATGGGGGTCCTAAAAGATTTAGTATCAGAGCCTGACTGCCTGTAGGATTACCAAGCCAAACTGGTCGAAGTCGTGTCTAGAAACGCTTTAGTTATATATGGGAGTTGATTGTGGAAGGGAACGCAAGGCTCTTTTTTCTCCTTTACCCCATGTCATTCTGATCCGAGTCACCCTCCTCTTTCCTACGCGGATTAATATCTAGGTTTCTCATTCTTCTATCAGGACCACGTGTTACTAATCCATAGACTTATAGGGTTGATGGATTCAAGTCTCAATTCTGCTTCTACTACCTCTGTGTGTTAACAGTTGATCCCGGAACCTTGAGTGGTTATGCCACCATTTTGTAGGATGTCTCAAATCTTTTTGAGCATTTACAACCGTTATGCTGTTTGAGTCATCCTAGGTTCCTAACTAGTCTAATGCATTTTCAAATCCCTTCTCCCTGTTCCCAATGTTCCTTTGTGCCACATTAACGACGCTAATCACCGAGTTGTGGTACTCCATTGCCTCGACATATATGTTGAAGCTATTACTATGACACTAGGATATTTTATAGAACCACCTATTACTCTATCTTGTCTCGTATTCTCAGTGTGATAATTCTAGCCATCATCCTCAAAAGCATCCCGTGATGCCATTTAGTTAGTAGGTATTCCATCTTTGGTTTCTTGAATGCAAGATTCACCCTACCTACATCATGTTGATAGTGTTTGCTCGCTCCTTTAGGATATTAGTAACCTTTTTGATAGTCCTTGAGGTCCATGGTATATCATTCTTCCAAATACCATGAACCATGCTTGGCAGAAGTTCTTAGAACCAAAAGATCACAAAAAGATGAGTCATCCATTTTATATTGTGAATTTGCCAGTCCTACATTTCTACATGTGTCGGATTTTAGGTTCTGCAGACCCTTGAGAGGTTGGAACTCTGGGGTGCGTGCGAAGATCTCAACCTCCCCAGTGTGCCTACTCGCCAATCTCTCGGCCTAGCTCGATGAACAAGAAAGAAACGAGACACAACAGTTTACCCAGGTTCGGGCACCTTGCAGTGTAAAACCCTACCCCTATTTTGTGGTGGATTGGCCTCGAGGGGCTGAGGATGAACTAGTACAGTGGGAGAACAACCTTAGGAGGAGGAGTGCTCTTAGGCTCAAGTGAGCTGGTGAGTGTGAGGATGGAATGGATCTGATCCGGTCCCTCTCTATGGTTTAACACCCATGATGCGGCTATATCTCCCACGTGTCGAGGCACGACTTAGAGGCATAACTGCATGGTGGTTTTGTTGCAAGAGGGGTAATCTTCACACAATCCCATGTACTAAATAAGAAAGGGATAAATAGTTGGCTTACAATCGCCACTTCACACAAATAACAAGTTAAACATACATCATCCAGAGTACAATCAAGGTCCGACTATGGAACCAAAATAAAAGAAGACAACCCCAAATGCTAGATCCCCGATCATACCAACTGGGCACCACTACTGATCAACCAGAAAAGACACATAATATCAACCAAGATCTTCATTGAACTCCCACTTGAGCTCGATTACGTCACCTGCACTGGAATCATCAGCACCTGCAACTATTTGGAAGTATCCGTGAGTCACGAGGACTCAGCTATCTCAAAACCCTCGCAATCAAGACTATTTAAGCTTATTGGTAGGACAAGGTAATGAGGTGGAGTTGCAACAAGCACTAAGAAAATATGGTGGCTAACATACGCAAATAAGAGTAAGATGAGAAGCTACGCAACGGTCGTGAAGCTAGAAGTGATCAAGAAGTGATCCTGAATCTACTTACGTTCAAACATAACCCAAACCATGTTCACTTCACAGACTCTGCCGAGAAGAGACCATCACGGCTACCCACGCGGTTGATTCATTTTAATTAAGTCAAGTGTCAAGTTATCTATAACCAGAGATTAACAAATTCCCATCTGCCACATAACCGCCGGCACGACTCTCGAAAGTTTATACCCTGCAGGGGTGTCCCAACTTGGCCCGTTACAAGTTCTCATGATCAATGAAGGATATTCCTTCTCTCAGAAAGACCTGATCAGTCAAGGAATCCCGGTTACAAGACATTTCGACAATGGTAAAACAAGACCAGCAAGACCGCCCAAATGTGCCAACAAATCCCGATAGGAGCTGCACATATCTCGTTCTCATGGCACACCGGATGGGCCAGACGTTGAGTTGGCATAAACCCTGGTTGCCCAGGGGGCGCCGGACATCACCCAGGTTGGACCAACACTCAGAGGAGCACTGGCCCGGGGGGTTTAAAATAAAGATGACCGTCGGGGTCCGTGGAACCCAAGGGAAAAGGCTTAGGTTGTTAGGCAAATGTAAAACCAAGGTTGGGCCTTACTGGAGGAGTTTTATTCAAAGCGAACTGTCAAGGGGGTCTCATAACCCCAACTGTGTAAGGAATGCAAAATCAAGGAACCTAACACTAGTATGACGGAAACTAGGGCGGCAAGAGTGGAACAAAACACCAGGCATAAGGCCGAGCCTTCCACCCTTTGCCAAGTATATAGATGCATTAATTAAACAATAGATACCGTGATATCCCAACATATCCATGTTCCAACATGGAACAACCTGGAAGGCACCTGCAACTAGAAATGCTATAAGTGGGGCTGAGCAAAAGTGGTAACTTAGCCAAACAACAGTTTTCTAGGAACATGGGTTAGAGGGATGACATGGCGATATGGGAGACATGGTAAACAAGTGGTAGGTAGCGCGACATAGCGATAGAACAAGCAACTAGAAAGCAAAGATAGAAGTGATATCGAGGGTAATGGTCATCTTGCCTGAAATCCCGTAGGGAAGAAGAACGAGTCCATGAAGAAGACAAATGGACGTAGACGAACGGATCCTCACAAACGCGATGTTACCGGAACTAACAAGAAGAAGCAACACCGGAAAGGAGAAAACAACATGGTAAACCAACAAGCATAAACATAGCATGATGCACAATCAAGTATGATGCATGTCAAGTCTAAAGAGGCATGGCATGGCAAAGTGCACAAACAACACTACAAGTTAAGCGGAGCTCAATATGCAACGAGTTGCATATTGACGAAACACCACATGACTTATTTAGTTCTCTCTCGGTTATGTACTCAACAATATCAAATATTGTTAAACATGCAAGAGGTGAAATATATGAAAACTACCTATCTAGGCAAGTTTAAATGAGGCCGGATCAACAAACAACAATTCCGAAAACATCCTCATATCCATATTATGAATTTGGTACTGTTCTACCCTAAACCATATTTTAGAGTTGTTAAACAAGCAAGAAGAGTGCACAAAGTTAAACTAGGCATTTTTCTACCCCATTTACATATATAAATTATTTAAAACTGAGCTACGGTTAAGTAGTTATGAATTAAATCATTTTAGCATGTCATTAGAGCAAATTTAAACAAACAACATTTTAAACACTTCAAACATGGATAAAATTCGCATAATATGAAACTAGATGAAATTCTAAGCATTTTTCATATATAACTTATTTTAATCCGATGCACAAATCTTGAGTTATCATATGCATGAAATGCAAGGGGTTTCTTGTAAATCTGCATTCTCTAGAATAAAAGGAAAAATGCAACAAGAAAAAACACATGCATGGAACGAATCTATGCAAAGGCCCAAAAGTGCAGAGGGGGGGGGGCAACTCACCCTGTTGGTTGTGGCCCAGGGCGATGTAGCAGGTCGGCGGGGCTGCGAGCTAGCTCGGGGTCGCTGTTGGGATGGGGTTGAGGACGTAGCTGGGCCGGCGGAGGGGCACAGCCAACATGCCGGCGTTGGAGATGGCCGATGCTCGGTTTGTCGCTGTCCGGTCGTCTCCCTCCTGGAGAGCACACGGTCAACGACCAAGGCGGCATGGCATGGGGAGGCGCTGGGGAGGAGCTGGGGATGTGCGGCGGCACCAGATCCGGGTGGATCTGGACCCAGGGGACTCGTTCCCGATGCCGGTGGAGCCCGACGACGCGAGGTCGACCGGATCTGGCGGCAACAACAGCGATCAAGGAGGGGCATGAACCGCGGGAGAGAGAGAGAGAGAGAGCGAGAGGTCAGTGGTGGGAGGAGAAGAGATAGAGAGAATAAGCAGGGACGGCGGAGGTCTGGCCTGAGGTGGAGGTCGCCGGCGGCGGCACTCCGATGGCCGACAGGATGGAGGTGAAGCGCGAGGCGGCGCGGGGCTCCAGTGGGAGGAGGAGTACGAGCGCGCTCGGGCGCATAGAGGCGGGGCGATTTGAGCCCGAGCGGTCCCGATCCGGGCCCTGCGAGCCGCGCGGAGGCTGGGAGGCGCGGAGGGGACGCGTGGAGGCCGTGGATTGGAGGGGGAGCGGCATGATACGTCTCCGTCGTATCAACTTTTCCAAACACTTTTGCCCTTGTTTTGGACTCTAACTTGCATGATTTGAATGGAACTAACCTGGACTGGCGCTATTTTCAACAGAATTACCATGGTGTTATTTATGTGCAGAAACAAACATTCTCGGAATGACCTGAAACTTCATGGAGCAACTTTTTGGAAAATATAAAAATACCTGCAAAAGATGAAGGCCAGGGGGCCCACCACCTGTCCATGAGGGTGGGGGGCGCCCCCTACCTCGTGGGCCCCCTGGTGCCTCTCCGACCCCAACTCCAACTCTATATATTGTGTTTCGGGGAGAAAAAAAATCAAAGAGAATAATTCATCGCGTTTTATGATACGGAGCCGCCGCCAAGCCCTAAAACCTCTCGGGAGGGCTGGTCTGGAGTCCGTTCGGGGCTCCGGAGAGGGGAATCCGTCGCCATCATCATCATCAACCATCCTCCATCACCAATTTCATGATGCTCACCGCCGTGCGTGAGTAATTCCATCATAGGCTTGCTGGACGGTGATGGGTTGGATGAGATTTATCATGTAATCGAGTTAGTTTTGTTAGGGTTTGATCCCTATATCCACTATGTTCTGAGATTGATGTTGCTATGACTTTGCTATGCTTAATGCTTGTCACTACGGCCCGAGTGCCATGATTGTATATCTGAACCTATTATGTTTTCATCAATATATGAGAGTTCTTGATCCTATCTTGCAAGTCTATAGTTACCTATTATGTGTTATGATCCGTTAACCCCGAAGTGACAATAATCGGGATACTTACCGATGATGACCATAGTTTGAGGAGTTCATGTATTCATTATGTGTTAATGCTTTGTTCTGGTACTCTATTAAAAGGAGGCCTTAATATCCCTTAGTAAGGACCCCGCTGCCATGGGAGGGTAGGACAAAATATGTCATGCAAGTTCTTTTCCATAAGCACATATGACTATATTCGAAATACATGCCTACATTACATTGATGAATTGGAGCTAGTTCTGTGTCACCCTAGGTTATGACTGTTACATGATTGATTGCACCGGGCATAATTCTCCATCACCGATCCATTGCCTACGAGCTTTCCATATATTGTTCTTCGCTTATTTACTTTTCCGTTGCTATTGCTATCATCACTACAAAATACCAAAAACACCACTTTTACTACTGTTACCTTTTGCTACTGTTACCACTACTATCATATTACTTTGCTACTAAACACTTTGCTGCAGATATTAAGTTTCCAGGTGTGGTTGAATTGACAACTCAGCTGCTAATACTTGAGAATATTCTTTGGCTCCCCTTGTGTCGAATCAATAAATTTGGGTTGAATACTCTACCCTCAAAAACTGTTGCGATCCCCTATACTTGTGGGTTATCAAGACTATTTTCTAGCGCCGTTGCCGGTGATCATAGCTCTATTCTTTGAGTCACTTGGGATATATATCTGCTTATCATTATGAAGAACTTGAGAGATCCAAAAACCAAGATATATCCCTCAACTACGAGGGGAGGTAAGGAACTTCCATCTAGCTCTTCACTTGATTCACCTTCTATTTTGAGTAAGCTTGAGACACCTACACCTGCTTCTGCTATTCGTTCTGATATGTCGCATGTTATTGATGATGCCACTTCTGCTATGCATGATACTTATGATGAAACTACTTCTATGCTTGATACTACTGTGCCACTTGGTGATTTTCTCGATGAACAACTTGCTAGGGCTAGAGAGATTGAAAATATTGAATCTGATAATACTGATGAAAGTGATGATGAAGAGTCACTTGTTATTCCTAAGGGTTATGTTTTTGATCAAAAAGCTTCTTTAGCTATTTTAGCTTGCAAAGATAGATATGAACTAAAAAGTTTATTAGAAAAATGGAATAAGCAATCTCTAAATGCTAGAATGAAACCTGACCCTGCTTTTGCTACTTCACCTATCTGTGTTACTGATAAGGATTATGAATTCTCTATTGATCCTGATATAATTACTTTGGTTGAATCCGATACTTTTCATGGTTATGAATCTGAAACTGTTGTGGCACATCTTACTAAATTGAATGATATAGCCACCATGTTCACTAAAGATGAGAGAACTCGTTACTTTTATATCCTTAAAATATTTCCGTTCTCATTAAAGGGTTATGCTAAGATATGGTTTAATTCTCTTGATTTATTACTTCTCTGCTAAATATTTCCTTGCTCATAAGAAACAAGATGCTTTAAGGGATATATATATATATATATATATATATATATATATATATATATATATATATATATATAATTTTGTGCAAATTGAAGAAGAGAGTCTCCCACAAGCTTGGGGGAGGCTTCTCCAATTACTTAATGCTTTGCCTGATCATCCTCTTAAGAAAATGAAATACTTGATATCTTTTATAATGGACTAACCGATGCCTCCACAGATTACCTGGATAGTTGTGCTGGTTCTGTTTTCAGGGAAAGAACACCGGATGAAGCTGAAATTCTATTGAATAATATGTTGACAAATGAAAATAATTGGACACCTCCGGAGCCAGTTCCTGAGCCTATTCCTAAACCAACTCCGAAGAAGAGGGGTATTCTATTTCTCAGTCCTAAAGATATGCAAGAGGCAAAGAAATCTATGATAGAAAAGGGTATTAAAGCTGAAGATGTTAAGAATTTACCTCCTATTGAAGAAATACATGGTCTTAATTTACCGCCTATTGAAGAAACATATGATCTTAATCCTTTACCTATTGAAGAAACTCACGGTCTTGATAACCCGACACAGGTAGTAAAGGTAAATTCTCTCTATAGATATGATAAAGCTGAAATCCCATTTACTAAGTTTGCTAGCCCTTGCTTAGATGAGTTTGATAGATTTATGGCTAAGCAAGAAGATTCTAATGCTTATTTTGGTAGACAATTGAAATACAATTCAAATATGCTTGAACACTTGGGTGATTATATGGCTAATGTCAAAGGTGAACTTAAACTTATTAGTAAACATGCTTATATGGTTACCACTCAAGTAGAACAAGTACTTAAAGCTCAAAATGATTTGCTCAGTGAATTGAATAGTAAGGATAATGATAATGCTGTTAGAGTTATGATTAGAGGTGGTAGAATGACTCAGGAACCTTTGTATCCTGAAGGCCATCCTAAGAGAATTGAGCAAGATTCTCAGATAAATAATATAGATGCACCTAGTTCTTCTAAAAAGAAGAAAAAGAAAAATGATAGGACTTTGCATCCTTCTAGTGAACCTATTACTGAATTACCTGAGAATCCAAATGCTATATCTATTTCCGATGCTGAAACACAATCTGGTAATGAACCTAAAACCAGTGATAATATTAATAATAATGTTCATGATGATGCTCAACCAAGTAATGATAATGGTATAGAAATTGAACTTACTGTTGATCTTGATAACCCACAATCAAAGAATCAATGTTATGATAAGAAAGACTTTGTTGCTAGGAAACATGGTAAAGAAAGAGAGCCTTGGGTTTAGAAACCCATGCCTTTTCCTCCCAAACCATCCAAGAAAAAGGATGACGAGGATTTTGAGCGCTTTGCTGAAATGATTAGACCTATCTATTTGCGTATGCGATTAACTAATATGCTCAAAACCAATCCTGATGCTAAGTACATGAAAGATATAAGTACAAATAAAAGAAAGATACCTGTCGTGGGTTTGTCACGGTAGATGTCCTTGTGAAAGGACTTAGTCGTGGAGCCATCGCAACGGGTTAGCTTAAAGGGGTTAAACCGGACAAGGGGACACGAGGAGTTTATACTAGTTCGGCCCCTTCGATAAAGGTAAAAGCCTACGTCTAGTTGTGATTGGTATTGCTAGGGTTTCGAAGGCCAGGGAGCGAATCCGCTTTGTTTGGCTCTCGAGTTGTTGTCTGTCCCTCAACCGCTGCCGGGTCGTCCCTTTATATACATAGGTTGACGCCCGCCGGTTTACAGAGTCCCGAAACCGGATCATAAAAGTGTCCGGTTCGGTCTCTACACTTCCTATCTTACAATGCAAGTTACATAATTAGGTCGGTTTACATCTACAGGCCTTAACTCGCCTCTGGGCCTTGGGCCTTCATAAAGCGCCATCATTCTTCCATCTTCATGGGCTTCTGATATTCGTAAAGCTAATCCGGCTACTCCTGGCCGGTTTACGTCCAGTAGTAATATCCCCAACATTAGGCCCCAGATTGGTTTGAACTTGTTCATGTCAATCTTCAATACTTAGAAAAATTACTCCCTTGCATCTTCACCTTGATCTTGTAAACCGCCGTGAAGTCATACTCCAGGATCATGATAAAACGCCCTGACGTCATCTATTCATTGAAGCTGAGGATTACCTTCATTAATGTGTATTCAGTCATCGAGGCGACACCATTATTAATTATCCATTTTTGAGCTCCTCGATTCCCGCACTTGCCGTTTTATCGCTTCGCCTTATAAATAGGGGCAGAGGACCCCTTTCTTTTCTTTCCGCTACCCTTTCATCCATTCTTCTTCCTTGCGACGTCTCCGCACCTGAGCGCCGCCGCCATCGTCAAGCCTCACCTCTGCCTCACCGTTGGCCGCTGATCGACCTGTTTGTACCAGAGTTCCGCAGCACACCTCCGCTGCTTCCGCGGCCGCAGTAAGTCCTTTCCTCCTTCCTTTCTAGATCCATTAGGGTTTCCTTGTTCTTCACGGTTCTTTGAAGTTCATCGGAGCTTCGGTGCTGTTCTTCCCTGTTCCTCCTTAGTCTATAGATGGACACTTCACACTTGACGTATCCTATGCCATGGCTAATCTTCTGTTACCACCACAAACCCTTATGCGCAAAAGACTGATCTAGTCCTTTATGAACTGTTTCGGGACCAACATTTTTTCCTTTTAGGTCTAAATCTTTTTCTTTTCCTGACTTGTGGTAGATCCAAAATGCCCCTGTGATCCTGTGAAACCTGTTTTTACCTTACTTAACCCTCCTCTCCTTAGATCTGTATCTTCTTTACCATCTAGGCGGTTTACCTTTGTAAAAACAATCTCTCTCATACCATTAGTCCCCTAGTAAACCGGAAACCCTTCTGCACGTTGATGGTAATAGTTCGGTTTAACAACACATGTATGCCCTTTATATGACCTTGTCATTCACTTTTATATTAGTCTCCGGTTTATGCAAATTCACATACCGGTATATGTTTATTCCATTGCATCTTTGCTCCTCCATGAATGACTCGTAACCCGGCATTTCCTTTTCAGCTTTTCATTTCACAATGGCAAAATAGTTTGCCGCTTGCAACTGGGTCCGCTCCCGGATCACCGAAGATCAATTGAACGAAATGGTTAGTATCGGCACCTTGCCAAAGAAGACGGAGATCCGGTGGCGAGTTCCAGGAACAGAGAATCCTCCTACCCCGAGGCAGGGTGAGGTTGTGATCTTTGTCGACCAGATAGGCCGTGGCTTCAAACCGCCAGGGTCAAAATTTTTCCGGGATGTTCTTGCCAGTTTCCAACTTCATCCTCAAGATATTGGACCCAACTCGGTGTCCAATATATGCAATTTCCAAGTTTTCTGTGAAGCGTACCTGCAAGAAGAGCCCACTGCTGAGCTGTTCCGGGACTTTTTTTATCTGAATCGGCATACAGAGTTTGTAAATGGCCCCAATACTGAACTTGGTGGTGTCTCAATTCAAAAACGGAAGGAAGTTGAATTCCGTCATGCCAAACTGCACAGCCACCCTAAGGAATGGAACCAGACTTGGTTTTACTGCAGAGATACTTCTCCTGAAGATGATAATCCCCTTCCGGGCTATCGTGATCACCGGCTTTCCAACACCCATCCAATGCCGCAATGCTTAAGTTCTGCAAAACGGGCCAAATATGCCCCTCAACTCGCCAAGCTCCGGGCCTTTATGGCCAACGGTTTAACAGGCGTTGATTTCGTGCGCTGTTGGATATCTTGGAGCGTCTTGCCGCTAAGCCGCCACCCCAGTTTAATATGTGAGTACACCAGTGATGTTGAAGACCCTCAACGCCGTATCAACATTCAGGTGACCGATGAAGAGGTCACTGAAAGCGTAAAGAAAATTTTGAATGAATCGGAATCAGTCTGCCGTCAAACCGGCTTGAACCCCTTCTATACTAAGAACAAACCGCCTGCTGTAAGCACTATACTTCCTTTTCATCTTTGATATCTTTAACTTGTTCAATTTGTAATCCTTCTTCTGTTTATGTATGAATAGGGTGATGATCCCTTCTGGAAGCGGAAATCCAGAGATAACGCGGTAAAGCCAACCGGGGATAAAGTGGTCAAACCATCTTGTCCCAAAACCAAAGCCGCCAAGCGGACCTTAAAGCGGAAAACGGCTGACCAGATCAACATGGAACTTGATGAAGATGTTGATGATCCGGAAGTTGAGGTAGAACTTGACTCACTTGGCTCCCTTTTCATGCACCTCATTAACAATGATCTTTATCAGGAGGACGTAGAAGGCAGCCAAGCTGATGATGTAGAGGTAATTACCCTTTCCTCTGGTTCAGACTCTATGCCAACACAAAAAACCCGTCAAGCAGTCCGGAAAGTAAGCTTTTCTCATCCTCTTGCTTACTTGGACCCAACATTTATTTTGAAGACACATCAGCATGAAGCTCGCCGGACAATCCGGCACAGTGGCCAACAGGTCATTTCGGCCGGTTTACCTGATACCCCGGTTCGGAAGCGCCGGTCTGAGGTCTCTTCCACTTCTGACCATTCTTATCCCAAGGCAGGTTATTTCAGACAACCTCTTAATCCGTCCGATTCAAATTATCAGGTGAAACCTCCCTCATCCTTTGGCGAGTCGACAGCAACCCAACTCCCTCCTCTAAAAACTGTGGCTGGGTAAGTTTTCAAACTCTTTATTCCAATGCGTTACAAATCTTGAATAAGATGCTAACCCTCTTTTAATTTATTTGTAGAGCCAAAGCCAGACCCAGCAAGAAATCTCGGGTCAACAATCTTTCAGAGGACCAGGCAGTTTTTGAAGAAGAACAGAGAGGTGAACCGGACCAAACTCGTGAACCGGAGGGTCCTCATCCTGAAGCCGCCTCTGATGAACCGCCCCTTCAAGATCGGAATATTGATGAACCACCAGAAGCTGACCCTGCCGTGCCTAACACTGAACCGGCAGCTCCAAACAGGGCTAGTCCGATGAGAGATACTGAAACTCCGTCATCACCCGCAAAAACCACTAAAGGCCAAGGAGATGATGTTATCGTTACTGGCATGGGCCACAGCTCTCCTGGCCATCCCGTAATCTTGGCCCAACATAGCGCCAAAGAAGAGCGTGCTGCTAGGGAAAAGAGCAAATGGAGTACTGACTTATCAAGTTATGCCCATCTCAACGCTGAAGAGCTTCACTCCGGTTTCTTAAATCGTCTGCACTCAAACCATGACTATGAAGCCGGTTTGTTAATTTGATGAAGGAACGCTATGAGGTATTTTCATCTCCTTTTACTTCTTGATTCCAAAGTTGAAATGCTAGCCCAAGTAGCCCCCAAGGGCCGTTTTAAGATGTTAATCGTAAACCGGGTCTTTGTAACACTTTAAGCCTCTCCCACTGACTCTCAAAATGGTAGGTCCTTAGTGAAAACCAAGGCCGATACTTTACCAATGTAATGATATAGCTTTCCTCGGTGTAGCTCCCAAAGGCCGGTTTAGCTTTGCAAGGTAATCCGGGTTTTAGTCCACGCGTCCATTTTGAACAGATGTACATTAGCCCCCAAGTGTCAAGGATAATGCTTGCATTGTTCTGGAGACTTTATAAAAGATGTAGTGAAATAGAGCAAATAGGCATTAGCCCCCAAGTACGAAGTGTATAACTTGTTATACGCTTTGTACTTAGAAAATATATATCCTGTTGTTCGACATTTCTGCACTGTTGTAGGCCGAACTAAGCAATAGAGATGCCCGGACCACTGATTTGCAAGAGAACGTGAAGTCCCAACAAGCAAATATGCGAAAGCCAAAGAGGAGCTGACCAAAGCCCTGGCAGCGATGGAAAAGCTGAAAGAGTCTTTTAACAAAGATCATGCTGACTGGGAAACCGAAAGAACCGGTTTAACCAAAAGAGCTGAGGATGCCGAGGCATCCCTGAAACCAGTTGTAGATGAACTAGCCGGCTTGAAACGGCAAATCAACGCCATGACTTCCGCTGTCTTTGGTAAGTATCTCCTTGTGCAGTTTGTCCAATTCATGGAACCTTATCATTGACCAGAAGGCTGATTTTAAACCATAACAAGCACTCGTATTGCTCATCTGGGCACATATATGCGAATGAAGCTTAAAGCGGTGTATACCTTGATTGAACAGTTGTACTTTGGGTCCCAGCGGGCTATTTGCACTGCGGCTTACAATAAACCGGCACCATCACTGATAAAGGAAACTCTTGAGAAGCCGGCCATGTTACCAGCTCGGATTACCGAACCGAAGAAGGCAGCTGCAAGAGCAGGCGCACTAACTGCACTAATCCGAGCCAAGGCATGGATTCCGGATCTTGAAGCGGAGGACATCATTAAAGGATATCCAGGTGTAAAGGAGGACGGTTCAAACTTCGACAATGATGACCTCCGAAGGCTGACCAAGGAAATGCGGCCAATAGCCAGCAAACTGGCAGAGGACACAGACTTGTCTCATTTCCAATCAGCTTCTGACGCTGAAGGGAAGAGATAGCCTGCCGAAATCCATGAAGTCGAAGAACTTGTGCCTCCAATCCGTAAGCATACCTTTGCTCCTGATATTAACCCCTCCAACCTTATCCATGAAGAGGCCGTGTTTCAAGCTTTAACTGGAGTCGATTGGTCAACGATTGATCTCCAGCGTCTGGGGAGGGATGAAGAAGAAGTGATCGCACCAACTGACCCTCAACCATGAAACCGTCCAGACGAAGCGTCTTAAACCGGCAGCCGGTTTACCAGATATTTGTATGCCAATGCCAAAAAACAATTATGCACTTGTAGCTGCTTTGAAGCCTCTTGTAATAGGATAGAAAAAACTGCTTTATCTGTCATGCCATCGAGCATGTTTTTGTGACACTTCATGAATTTTTTTTTCCACTTTTTAGGATCTATTTATGCATTGCCCATGATGAGATGTGTTCCTGGATACAAGAACTTGAAAGTATCCTAGCGGTTTACCACTGGACGGGTTATGATGCTCAACAAATATACAATACTTAGATGAATGATCAAAGTTTTTGTATAAAAAGTAATATGTGCAACATACCTCGTTGGTTGACCAAGTGCTTGTATGGTAAAGGTGTCAACACCAATCCGAAGGGTTGATAACTCCGCCCTTATTTTGCCGGATTATGATAATAAACCGTACCGGGATATAATAATCACCGAGTTTTCTTTATAGCACCGGCGATTTAGTCAAACCAGACCGGGGTAAGGAACGCCAGCTTGTAACTGATCATGTACTGACAACGTGTAGTTGAAAGTCAAGCCGGGCCAAAGACACTGGTTTATCAGAACATATTATGAACCTAAATAAAGACAGAAAACTTAGCAAATAGGATTCAAAAAAATATGCAAGGCTTTTTACGAGCTGCCAGGCTCCAAATCGAGGCTTTTCATGGGCTGCCAGGCCTCTGAGTTAAACCGTTTAACAAAGCCTTTTAAGATGGGCCTCCAATTAACCAATCATCGTTTTAACTTTGACAAGTTCAGGGTCTGTAAAAGATTGACTTGTCAAACATTCGGCGGGTCATACCAGGATTACCTGGACAGGAGTGGCTTACTTGATGAAGGCAGGTTAACCCGGGGTTTTAGGTGAATACACCAGGCTTCCAAGCCGTGGCTTGATAGCCAATTACAAGGGTCGTTTAAAACTCTTTGTTGCTTTGCACAAAGAGCCCCCAAGTAACTTTGTGAGCTATGCTCAGTGGGTGCCCATGTTTGAGTTTGTGCTTTGTGCAACACTCTCTTTGGCCCCACATAATTTCCTTTATGGCTTAACGCCTATCAAGAGGTGTAGCTATGGTGTGATAACAACCAAGCCCCCTAGTGAAATCCCTTTGTATCCGTGCGGCTGCAGAGACCGGTTTAACAAAATTTTGCTTTGTTAGCAGAAACCCTTATAGGTACACACATGATGTAAAAAGAACAAAGACCCCGCTTTATTCGAGGCTCCGATTTATCATATAATATATACATTGTCATAAATATGTACATATGAAGAGCCTATGGCTCAAGTATAGTAAGGCCGAAGAAGAGCTATATTCCACGGCCGCTTGGTCTCCTCCTATGATTTACGTGAGTCTTTGTGCTCTCGAACATCAATGAGGTAGTATGACCCGTTGTGCAGATTCTTATTGACCACAAATGGTCCTTCCCAAGGTGGGGATAACTTGTGCATATCAGTCTGATCCTGGATGAGCCAGATCACTGATACGTCTCCAATGTATCTATAATTTTTGATTGCTCCATGCTATATTATCTACTGTTTTGAATGTTTATGGGCTTTATTATACACTTTTATACCATTTTGGGACTAACCTATTAACCCAGAGCCCAGTGCCAGTTTCTGTTTTTATCCTGTTTTAGGGTTTCGAAGAAAACGAAAATCAAACGGAGTCCAATTGACCTGAAACTTCACGGAACTCATTTTTGGAAGGAAAGAAGCCCAAAAGACTTGGAGTGCACGTCGGGGGACCTGCGAGGAGGCCCCCCTAGGCGCGCCCTCCACCCTCGTGGGCCCCTCGTGCCCCCCTGACGTACTTCTTCCGCCTATATATCTCCATATACCCTAAAAACACCCGAGAGCACAATAGATCGGGAGTTCCGCCGCCAGAAGCCTCTGTAGCCACCGAAAGCCAATCTAGACCCGTTCCGACACCCTGCCGGAGGGGGCAATCCTTCTCCGGTGGCCATCTTCATCATCCCGGTCCTCTCCATGACAAGGAGGGAGTAGTTCTCCCTCGGGGCTGAGGGTATGTACCAGTAGCTATGTGTTTGATCTCTCTCTCTCTCTCTCTCTCTCTCGTGTTCTTGAGGTGATACGATCTTGATGTGTCGCGATCTTTGCTATTATAGTTGGATCCTATGATGTTTTCTCCCCCCTCTACTCTCTTGTAATGAATTGAGTTTCCCCTTTGAAGTTATCTTATCGGATTGAGTCTTTAAAGATTTGAGAACACTTGATGTATGTCTTGCCGTGGATATCTGTGGTGACAATGGGATATCACGTGATTCACTTGATGTATGTTTTGGTGACCAACTTGCGGGTTCCGCCCATGAACCTATGCATAGGGGTTGGCACACGTTGTCGTCGTGATTCTCCGGTAGAACTTTGGGGCACTCTTTGAGGTCCTTTGTGTTGGTTGAATAGATGAATTTGAGATTGTGTGATGCATATCGTATAATCATGCCCACGGATACTTAATGTGTTATTCTAGTACGAACTCTAGGGCTGTTTGTGACACTTATAGGAATAGCCCAACGGATTGATTGGAAAGAATAACTTTGAGGTGGTTTCGTACCCTACCATAATCTCTTCGTTCGTTCTCCGCTATTAGTGACTTTGGCGTGACTCTTTGTTGCATGTTGAGGGATAGTTTTATGATCCAATTATGTTAGTATTGTTGAGAGGACTTACACTAGTGAAAGTATGAACCCTAGGCCTTGTTTCCTAGCATTGCAATACCGTTTACGCTCACTTTTATCACTTGTTACCTTGCTGTTTTTATAATTTCAGATTACAAATACCTTTATCTACTGCCCATATACCACTTGTATCACCATCTCTTCGCCGAACTAGTGCACCTATAAAATTTACCATTGTATTGGGTGTGTTGGGGACACAAGAGACTCTTTGTTATTTGGTTGCAGGGTTGCTTGAGAGAGACCATCTTCATCCTACGCCTCCTACGGATTGATAAACCTTAGGTCATCCACTTCCACTTGAGTGAAATTTGCTACTGTCCTACAAACCTCTGCACTTGGAGGCCCAACAACGTCTACAAGAAGAAGGTTGTGTACTAGACATCAAGCACCAAATCACCCTCTTGAAAGGTTCTGGTCTTAACCCGGCGGCTGTGATAACATCGGAGATCTTGCTGATAAATCGCTGAACGAGCTGCTGCAAGATCACACTCTTCATCTAACAGGTCCAGGGAATCCTGATGTGCCTTCTCATTGTCAGCCTCAACATAAGCTGTCACACAAGGCGAGTCGTGACGGATGTCACTAGGAAGAACTGCCTCTGCTCCATAAACCATGAAAAAAGGTGTGTAACCCATAGACCTGTTGGGTGTGGTATTGATGCTCCATAACACAGAGGGTAACTCCTCAACCCAACAACCCGATGTCTGTTTCAAAGGAACCATAAGACGGGGTTTGATACCTCATAAAATCTCTTGATTTGCCCTCTCCGCTTGACCATTAGACTGGGGGTGAGCCATCGATGCTATATCAAGCCGGATGTGCTCACGTTGGCAAAATTCCTCCATCTCTCCTTTTGACAGATTAGTACCATTATCAGTTATAATGCTGTGTGGAAAACCAAACCGGAATATCACCTTTTTGATGAATTGAACCGCCGTGGCCGCATCACACTTACTGACTGGCTCTGCTTCCACCCATTTGGTGAATTTATCAACTGCCACTAACAAGTGGGTCTTTTTGTCCTTGGATCGCTTGAAGGGTCCAACCATATCAAGCCCCCAAGTTGCAAACGGCCAAGTTATTGGAATCATCCTCAACTCCTGAGCCGGAATGTGAGCACGGCGTGCGAATTTTTGACAACCGTCACACCTCTTGACTAAATCCTCCGCATTAGCATGAGCTGTTAACCAGTAAAAACCGTGGCGAAAAGCTTTAGCAACCAAAGAATTTGAACTGGCGTGGTGACCACAATCCCCTTCATGGATTTCTCGCAAAATCTCACAACCCTCTTGAGGAGAGACACAACGCTGAATTGCTCCTGAAACGCTGTAATGATGTAACTCCCCGTTGAGTATGGTCATGGACTTGGAATGCCGGATTACCTGTCGGGCCAAGGTTTCATCGTCCGGTAACTCGCCCCGGTTCATGTAAGCCAGATATGGGATTGTCCAATCCGGTATGACATTCAAAGCCGCCACCAATTGAGCCTCCAGATCAGGAATAGCCAATTCTTCCTTTGTTGGTACTTTGACTGACGGATTATGCAATACATCAAGAAAGACATTTGGTGGAACCGGTTTACGCTGAGAACCAAGGGTGATTAAAGCGTCCGCCACTTCGTTCTTTCACCGGTCTATATGGTCCACCTGATAACCCTTGAAGTGACCAGCCACTGTATCCACCTCTCGCCGATATGCAGCCATGAGTGGGTCTTTAGAATCCCAAGTGCCAGACACCTGTTGAGCCACCAGATCTGAATCCCCAAAGCACCTGACTCGGCTTAAGTTCATTTCCTTAGCCATCCGAAGACCGTGGAGCAAAGCCTCATACTCAGCTGCATTGTTAGTACAAGGGAACATTAAACGGAGGACATAACAAAACTTGTCACCTCTTGGGGAAGTTAGTATGACTCCAGCCCCCGAGCCCTCCAACTGCCTGGATCCATCAAAGTGAATAGTCCAATACGTATTATCTGGCTTCTCCTCTGGTGCCTGCATCTCCGTCCAATCATTGATGAAGTCCACGAGTGCCTGAGATTTGATTGCTGTGCGAGGTATATATTTGAGCCCGTGCGGTCCAAGCTCAATAGCCCACTTGGCAATCCGGCCAGTTGCTTCTCTGTTTTGAATGATATCTCCCAGAGGGGCTGAACTGACCACTGTGATAGGATGGCCCTGGAAATAATGTTTAAGCTTCTGGCTTGCCATACACTCCATATACCAGCTTCTGCCAATGTGGATACCTCTACTTTGATTCAATGAGTACTTCACTGATATAATAAACCGGCCGTTGAACCGGATACTCCTTTCCAACTTCCTTGCGCTCCACCACAATAGCCATGCTAACAACTCGGGCATTAGCAGCCACATATAGCAATAACGGCTCTTTATCGATCGGGGCTGCAAGCACAGGTGGTTCAACTAGCTGCCTCTTTAGATCCTCAAACGCTTTATCAGCCGCCTCGCTCCAGACAAAATCATCTGTTTTCTTCAGCATCTGATATAAAGGAATAGCCTTCTCCCCAAGACGACTGATAAACCGGCTCAAAGCCGCAATCCGACTGGCCAAACTTTGAACGTCATTGATACACGTCGGTTTAGCCAAAGATGTGATTGCTGAGATCTTTTCTGGATTAGCCTCAATGCCTCTATTTGACACCAGAAAACCCAAGAGTTTGCCCACCGGTACACCAAAGACACACTTTTCCGGATTGAGCATCATCTTGTAAACCAGGAGGTTGTCAAAGGTTTCTCTCAAATCGTCTATTAATGTTTCCTCCTTCCTGGACTTTATCACAATATCATCCACATATGCATGAACATTGCGCCCAATCTGCTTATGAAGACAATTCTGAACACAACGTTGATAAGTCGCCTGGGCACTCTTGAGCCCAAAGGGCATGGAGACATAGCAGAAGGCTCCAAAGGGAGTGATGAAAGCTGTCTTCTCCTGGTCCTTAACTGCCATTTTCATCTGATGATAACCAGAGTAAGCATCCATAAAACACAAACAGTCACAACCCGCCGTAGCATCAATGATCTGATCAATACGAGGGAGGGCAAAGGGGTCTGCGGGACAAGCTTTGTTCAAGTCTGTGTAATCTACACACATATGCCAAGTGCCGTTTTTCTTAAGAACCAGCACCGGATTAGCCAACCACTCTAGGTGAAAGACTTCCACGATAAACCCTGCGACCAACAATCGAGCTACCTCTTCACCGATAGCCTTACGCCTGACCGGTTTAAACTTAGGATCAATGTTAAGTGTGTGCTCAGCGAGTTCCCTCGGTACACCTAGCATGTCAGAAGGTTTCCATGCAAAGATGTCCCGGTTCTCACGGATGAACTCGATGAGCGCGCTTTCCTATTTGGGATCCAGGTTAGCGCTGATACTGAACTGTTTGGATGAATCGCCAGGAACAAAATCAACCATCTTAGTATCTATGGCCGATTTAAACTTCAACGCTGGATCGTGTTCCGTAGTTGTCTTTTTCAAAGAAGACTTGGTCTTTATAAATCTTCAGCTCCTCCGTGGCGCAAACCGACTCAGCATAAGCCGCATCACCTTCCTCACATTCCAAAGCGATCTTCCTGCTCCCATGTACTGTGATGGTCCCCTTATGACCTGGCATTTTAAGCTACAGATAAACATAACACAACCTTGCCATGAACTTAGCATAAGCTGGCCGCCCAAACAAAGCGTGATACAGACTTTTGATTTTCACCACCTCAAAGGTCAATGTTTCTGATCTTGAATCATGATCATCTCCAAAATCCACCTCTAGGGCTATTTTGCCCACAGGATATGTAGACTTACCAGGCACGACACCGTGAAAAATGGTATTTGACGGTTTAAGATTCTTATCTGTCAACCCCATACGGCAGAAGGTATCATAACATAGGATATTGATACTACTCCCCCTGTCCATGAGTACCTTAGTGAACTTAT
>NC_041382.1:265172145-265191112 GCF_002162155.2 Triticum dicoccoides | reverse complement strand
CTCCACAAAATGGGTTGCTCGGACCAGCGCAAATACTGAGGCACCACCGGTTCAACAGAGTTTACTGCCCTCTTGTGAAGTTTTTTATCATGCTTACACAAGCTAGTGGTGAAGACATGATACTGCCCACTATTTAACTGCTTAGGATTACTCTGATAACCCGACTGTTGTTGTTGCTGCTGGATCCCCTGATGGTTGTAACCTCCCTGGTTGCCCTGATTCCCTTGATTGTTGTATCCAGTTTGATTGCCCTGAAATCCTGAACCGGAACTGCCACCTTCGTAACTCGACCCATGGAAACCACCTCCTGAACTGCCGGGCAGACCATTATCATACTGAAACATATTGGAGTTCTTAAAATCTCGCATGATGTAGCAATCCTTCCAAAGATGCGATGCTGGCTTCTCCTTGGATCCATGCTTTGGACAGGGTTGATTTAACAGGCACTCCAAATTGGGGCCTGAACCACCGCCTCTTTGGGGCTGCTTACCCTTACGGCGCTGACCATTCTCCTGAGCATTGGTGTTAGCCACAAAGTCCAAACTGTTGTCGGCCTTGCACTTACCATTGTTGCCATGGCTGGCTGGATTATGCTACTGCCCCTTGGTGTTGACGTTCTTTTTCCCTTTCCCCGGTTTGTCCTCCTTTGATTCAGGGTCTTTGGTAGTATCCGAATCGGCGTATTTAACAAAAGCGGCCATAAGCGTCGACATATCATTGCAGTGACGTTTGAGCCTTCCTAACTTCTGTTTGAGCGGCAGAAAACGACAATTGCCCTCCAATGTTAGTACTGCGGTATCTGCATTGATACGATCCGATGAATGCAAATTGCTGAGACCTGCTTTACCCAATGGGTCATGGACTTCCCCTCCTCTTGGACACAAGAGGCCAGATCCACAATTGACATGGGCTGCTTACAAGTATCTTTGAAGTTCTGGATAAACCGGTGCTTTAATTCGGCCCATGATCTGACAAAATTAGTTGGTAAGCTCTTCAACCAAGTACGAGCTGTTCCTTCCAACATCATGGTGAAGTATTTAGCACATACTGCTTCATCCACATCCAACATCTCCATTGCCATCTCATAGCTTTCAACCCACGCCTCTGGCTGCAGATCGGCGGTATAATTGGGTACCTTACGAGGTCCTTTGAAATCCTTGGGCAGTCTCACATTACACAAAGCAGGGGTAAGGCACGGCACCCCTAAGGAACTGAATACTACCCCTGGTTCGACTGAAGCGATGGGGCGAACCGGAGTAGGTTGACGGGCCCCGTGTAGAGCCTCTAACTCGGCCTCCCGACGTGCGCGACCATGATCCACCACATCCTACACATTGGCACCGCCCCCTGCCGGGTTGTGTCCTCACGGCGAGTTACGATGACGTGCACTGCTTGACACGGCCAGTTCATCCTCAACATGCCTGCTGTAGCTCCGGCTTGGATGTGGGGTGGAATGAATCCTCTCACGACTGTGCGAATATGCCTGCTGCTGATTTAAAGCTGTTTGAAGGAGATCTCTGGCCCGTCGTGCTTCAACCGCAACTGGTGACTCGCCGTTGGTTGGGAGGGCTGCTAACCGTGAAGCGGCGGCCACAATGTTGTCCAACGGGTTGGAGTAATGCCCGGGAGGTGTCGGAACATATTGTGGCACAATGTTATTTTGACGAGGCGGGTCCATCGTACGCGGCTGAACCGGCGCTCCTGTTCCTGTTGCCTCCGTCCGGTTTAATATTGGCCAGTTACTAGTTCCTGCTCCTGGCGTATTGAAGAGATTTCGTGGCTCATACCCCGACGGGAGATGCGATCGGTACCTTCTTCTCATGACTTCTTCGGAAGCGTTCTGATCCAGCCTAATCCGGTAGGCCCGGGCTTCCAACTCGGCCCGTTCTGTAGCCATCCTAACGTTCTCTGCCGCTAGGTCCGCTTTAGCCTGAGCTATCTGATCCTTCACCTTTGCAATCTCCATGTTGTGCTGATCCCGGGCTGCTGCATCCACCTCTGCGGCCATCAATGTTGCCAAAGCGTCGAACAAGCCAGACAGGACTTGAGCCGGAGGCGGCGCAAAGCTTCCTGCCCCTGCCAGCGTGGCCGTTGTTGAACTGGAGAGTATTGCTGCGGCAGCTGATGAATGAGGCACCGACTGTGTATCGGCCATGAAGATAGCGGCCCGGTTTGGCAGATCAGGGAAGTCCGAAATACTGTTGCCCTCGGATCCTCCACTAATCCGGTCATCCTGCAACTGATAGAGCGATTCGGTCTCTCCAGAAGACTCGTCGTCGGAACAGACAATGATTTCTCCATAGGACACCAGTCCGTCCTTGTATTCTGCTCCATGGATGGCGCCTACGAAAACATGCTTCGCCACGGGATGAACCGGCGAAGGGCTTGCACGCTGAGCCGTCTCGATGATGTCGGTGCAGATGTCCGGCTCAGGGGCTGGTTTGCCAATCTTGCTGATGAAGACGTGAATCCCACCAAAAGGGACCCGATACCCGTATTCGATTGAATCGGCCTCGGGACCCCATCCTGCGTTGTCGATGTAGAGCTTGCCGTGACGACTCTTCGTCATCCGGCCGACAGCGTATCCCTTGAGTCCATCAAAGCTGCCCTTCAAGAACTCGAAACCATCATGCGATAGCCCCACGGTGGGTGCCAACTGTCGTGGGTTTGTCACGGCAGATGTCCTTGTTAAAGGACTTAGTCGTGTAGCCATCGCAACGGGTTAGCTTAAAGGGGTTAAACCGGACAAGGGGACACGGGGAGTTTATACTAGTTCGGCCCCTTCGATGAAGGTAAAAGCCTACGTCTAGTTGTGATTGGTATTGCTAGGGTTTCGAAGGCTAGGGAGTGAATCCGCTTTGTCTGGCTCTCAAGTTGTTGTCTGTCCCTCAACCGTTGCCGGGTCGTCCCTTTATATACACAGGTTGACGCCCACCGGTTTACAGAGTCCCGAAACCGGATCATAAACATGTCCGGTTTGGTCTCTACACTTCCTATCTTACAATGCAAGTTACATAATTAGGCCGGTTTACATCTATAGGCCTTAACTCGCCTCTGGGCCTTGGACCTTCATAAAGCGCCATCATTCATCCATCTTCATGGGCTTCTAATCTTCATAAAGCTAATCCGGCTACTCCTGGCCGGTTTACGTCCAGTAGTAATATCCACAACAATACTGGAAGCTGAAATTTCCACCATGCTTGCTAATTATACTTTTAAGGGTGGAATACCAAAGAAACTTGGAGATCCAGGAGTACCCACTATACCATGCTCCATTAAAAGAAACTATGTTAAAACTGCTTTATGTGATCTTGGAGCCGGTGTTAGTGTTATGCCTCTCTCTTTATATCGTAGACTTGAATTGAATAAGTTGACACCTACTGAAATATCTTTGCAAATGGCTGATAAATGAACTGATATACCTGTCGGTATTTGTGAGGATGTGCTTGTTGTAGTTGCAAACGTTACTATTTTAACGGACTTTGTTATTCTTGATATTCCCGAGGACGATAGTATGTTTATTATTCTTGGAAGACCCTTTTTGAATACTGCAGGGGCTGTTATTGATTGCACTAAAGGCAATGTCACTTTTCATGTTAACGGTAATGAGCATACGGTACACTTTCCGAGGAAACAACCTCAAGTTCATAGTATCAACTCTATTGGAAAGATTCCATCAATTATATTTGGAGGTTTTGAATTTCCTCTTCCTACTGTCAAGAAGAAATACGATATTCTTATTATTGGGGATGTGCATATCCCCGTTGAGGTAACATAGTGTTATTCGAAATTTCCCCGGTTCCATGTTTTTCGGAATGAGTTCGTTAACAAGACTTGATCAACCTTGTTAGTGGATTCCTTTTGATGATCATGAGATGGATGAAACTAGAAGGCACAACCTTCTGTACCCTCCTTTTAATTTCTATTATTTATATTAAATAAAATAAAAATAAATTTTCTTCTTCTGTTATCTGATTATCCGTGCAATATAAAAATACCTCAAAAATAAAAGTTCTCCAAATGCCCTGAAATTTAAATATGATTTTTTCCAGAATATTTGAGAATATTTGGCACTAAGAACACAACACGGGGGTCAACCACCTGTCCACGAGGGTGGAGGGCGCGCCCCCTGCCTCGTGGGCCCACGGTGGCCCTCCTCCACTTATCCTTTCACCCATACACTTCTTCTTCCTCCCCCAAACACGAATAGCCAGCTCAAACCCGAGTCCAAGCTCGTTTTGCTGCCATTTTCGATCTCCTTGCTCCAAGCACCTCTCACAAAACTGCTTTGGGAGATTGTTCCTTGGTATGTGACTCCTCCATTGGTCAAATTAGTTTTTGTTCTAGTGCTTTATTCATTGCAAATTTTTGCTGCTTAGGTGACCCTGTTCTTGAGCTTGCATGTCAAATTTATATGGTCAAAAGTAGTTTTGATGCATGATATAGGCTCTAGGCACTTGTAGGAGTAGTTGCTATCAATATTATTGAGTTTGGTTTACTTTTATTTTGAAGTTACTAAAAATTTCAGAAATTTTTCGGAGGAAGAAATATTCTTAGGAAAATGTTCCAAGGTGGTTCTTCAAGGAAGCAAGGACCCAGGCTTGCAATGCGTGATGCTGATGATGAGCCACCAAGAGATGCTCCAGTGCATCCTTGTGAATGGCCTTCTGAGAACTTTATGGATCAAGTGGGAATGAAGGAAGAATTTAACGCATATTTGCGTAATGCTGATCTTGTGAGCTTCGAAGAAGAGAAGTGCAACCAATATCACAATCTCACTAGTTCCTTTGTGAGGAGGTTTGAATTTCCATCTTCACGTAATTCTCCAACTGCCTTGTTTGATCTTTATGAAAATTCTTACACTATGGACTTAGAGGATTTTACCACTGCTTGCAAACTTCCACAATGGGGTAGTATAAGGGATCCTCGCAAATCTGAATTTAGAGATTTTCTTGCTAGTATAACTGTGGGAGAATCTAGAGATCTAACACAAGCTACCATAGGGAGCATTCACTTTCCTGCTATACATTATTTTGCTCTCTTCATAGGTAGATGCATTAACGGTAAAGATGAGGCATGTCACATGTGTGTCCCTGACCACAGTATTCTTAGGAGTGCTGTGTTAGAAGACAAATCTTATAATCTGGGAGCCATTGTTTCACGTAGGTTGCATCTTAATAGATTTAATGGAGATTTCTTTGGTGGAATTTATGCAACCCGCATAGCTAATTTTCTTGGTGTAGCCATACGCGAAGATGATATTGAATTACCTCCTGCTTACCTAGACTTTAATGCTATTTTTCACCACCAGTTTGTCGAGAGGAATTAATTGCCTCTCCAGCATCGACTAATCTTTGACAGACGCCGTGCTGTCCACATTACTCTCCCTGCTCCTGCCTTCTTTGATCATCAGGCAAAAGGAAGATATGTTATTACCAGAGAGGAGGCAGATGAGTACAAGAGGAGAGCGGAGGCCGCTCGTAGCCACGCTGCAGCTCAGGAGGCGATAACCGCTGCATCTCAGTACGACCCCAACTTCTACTACGGATATCCGCCAGGCCAGCCATGGCCATAGACCAACTTAGGCCAAAAGCCTAAGCTTGGGGGAGTACGTATTTCCCACCGACATTACATTCATGTTCACACACTCATTGCTAGATATCGGTGCTTATACTTTTTCATTGTATCATCCATGCTAGTATATGTTCCTATTTATGATTTCTTCTTGTGTGTTTAATAAACCTTAAGAAAAACCAAAAAATTAGTTGTAGCTTTTAATTAGTTTACTTCCATGCTTGTAGTAGTAATTAAAAAGAAAATCCAAAAATATTTCTTGTTCTTCTTTTACTTGTTGGGAGCTTTCCCGTGTAAATAGTTTTATTTCTTTTCTTTTCTTTGGGGGTCGATAGGACAAGACCATAAATTAAATTGTTGAAGTGGCCCTTATATGCATTATTGTTGATCTGACAAAAGAGCCCATATTGCCTTGTCTTCTCCTATTTACTGAATGCTTGCAGATTCCAGCTTAGTCCAATGCACGTGCACTATTATTATTATTCACATCATTCGGTCATGCAAGTGAAAGGCAATTATGATGATATATGATGGACTGACTGAGATGAGAACAGCTGGTATGAACTCGACTTCTCTTGTTTCTGTAAATATGATTAGTTCATCGTTCCCAATTCAGCCTATTATGGATAAACATGTTTGCAATGACAACTAGAGATCATAGTTTCTTATGCCATGCTTGATTAGCTACGAGTTATAATGGTTTACCTTGCGTGCCAACATGCTATTAAAATGGTTATGATGTGGTATGATAGGGTGGTATCCTCCTCTGAATGATTTAAGTGACTTTACTTGGCACATGTTCACGCATGTAGTTGAAACAAAATCAACATAGCCTTCACAATATTTATGTTCATGGTGGATTATATCCTACTCATGCTTGCATTTGGTGTCAATTAATTTTAATGCATGTTCATGACTGTTGTCGCTCTCTAGCTGGTCGCTTCCCAGTCTTTTGCTAGCCTTCACCTGTACTAAGCGGGAATACTGCTTGTGCATCCAACTCCATAAACCCCAAAGTTATGCCAAATGAGTCCACTATAGCTACCTATATACGGTATCTACCTGCCGTTCCAAGTAAATTTGTATGTGCCAAACTCTAAACCTTCAAATAAATATCCTGTTTTGTATGCTCGAATAGCTCATGTATCAACTAGGGCTGTCCGTATCTTCCATGTTAGGCGGGTTATTCTCAAGAGGAGTGGACTCCGCTCCTCACTCACGAGATAAATTGCTGGTCACCGGGATGCCCAGTCCCATGCTTTATGCAAACTAAATCAAAATAATTGCAAACAAAACCCCCCTGGGACTCTTGTTAGTTGGAGGCACTTGTTGTTTTGAGCAAGCCATGGATTGATGCTTGTTGGTCGAAGGGGGAGTATAAACTTTACCATTCTGTTTGGGAACCGCCTATAATGTGTGTAGCATGGAAGATAGTGCCATCTCTTGGTTGTTATGTTGACAATGAAAGTATACCGCTCAAAATATTATTCACCTCTGTTTCAAAAACCGAGCTCTGGCACCTCTACAAATCCCTGCTTCCCTCTGTGAAGGGCCTATCTATTTACTTTCATGTTGAGTCATCATCCTCTTATTAAAAAGCACCAGTTGGAGAGCACCGCTGTCATTTGCATTCATTATTGTTAGTTTACATTGAGTATGACTTGACTGGATCTCTTTTACCATGAATTACAATGTCTAGTCAGTCCTTGGTCTTTAAAGGTGCTCTGCATTTATGTTTTGCGGTCTCAAAAAGGGCTAGCGAGATACCATCTTATTATATCATATTATGATTGTTTTGAGAAAGTGTTGTCATCCGAGATTTTTTATTATTGCTCGCTAGTTGATTATGCCATTGATATGAGTAAACTTGAGACCTATGCGTTATTGTGAATGTGGTTAGTTATAATATTTGCTAAAAACTTGAATGCTGGCTTTATATATTTACAACAACAAGAGGAAACAGAGTTTGTAAAAGTTTTTCTTTATCACTATCAGTTTATCAACTGAATTGCTTGAGGACAAGCAAAGGTTTAAGCTTGGGGGAGTTGATACGTCTCCATCATATCTACTTTTCCAAACACTTTTGCCCTTGTTTTGGACTCTAACTTGCATGATTTGAATGGAACTAACCTGGACTGACGCTGTTTTCAGCAGAATTACCATGGTGTTATTTATGTGCAGAAACAAACGTTCTCGGAATGACCTGAAACTTCACGGAGCAACTTTTTGGAAAATATAAAAAATGCCTGCAAAAGATGAAGGCCAGGGGGCCCACCACCTGTCCACGAGGGTGGGGGGCGCGCGTGCCCCCCTAGGGTGCGCCCCCTACCTCGTGGGCCCCCTGGTGCCTCTCCGACTCCAACTCTATATATTGTGTTTCGGGGAGAAAAAAATCAGAGAGAAGAATTCATCGCGTTTTACGATACGGAGCCGCCGCCAAGCCCTAAAACCTCTCGGGAGGGCTGATCTGGAGTCCGTTCGAGGCTCTGGAGAGGGGAATCCGTCGCCATCATCATCATCAACCATCCTCCATCACCAATTTATGATGCTCACCGCTGTGCGTGAGTAATTCCATCGTAGGCTTGCTGGACGGTGATGGGTTGGATGAGATTTATCATGTAATTGAGTTAGTTTTGTTAGGGTTTTATCCCTAGTATCCACTATTTTATCTGAGATTGATGTTGCTATGACTTGGCTATGCTTAATGCTTGTCACTAGGGCCCGAGTGCCATGATTTCAGATATGAACCTATTATGTTTTCATCAATATATGAGAGTTCTTGATCCTATCTTGCAAGTCTATAGTCACCTATTATGTGTTATGATCCGTTAACCCCGAAGTGACAATAATCAGGATACTTACCAGTGATGACCGTAGTTTGAGGAGTTCATGTATTTATTATGTGTTAATGCTTTGTTCTGGTACTCTATTAAAAGGAGGCCTTAATATCTCTTAGTTTCTGTAAGGACCCCGCTGCCACGGGAGGGTAGGACAAAAGATGTCATGCAAGTTCTTTTCCATAAGCACGTATGACTATTCGGAATACATGCCTACATTACATTGATGAACTGGAGCTAGTTCTGTGTCACCCTAGGTTATGACTATTACATGATCGATCGCATCGGGCATAATTCTCCATCACCGACCCATTGCCTACGAGCTTTCCATATATTGTTCTTCGCTTATTTACTTTTCCGTTGCTATTGCTATCATCACTACAAAATACCAAAAACACTACTTTTACTACTGTTACCTTTTGCTACCGTTACCACTACTATCATATTACTTTGCTACTAAACACTTTGCTGCAGATATTAAGTTTCCAGGTGTGGTTGAATTGACAACTCAGCTGCTAATACTTGAGAATATTCTTTGGCTCCCCTTGTGTCGAATCAATAAATTTGGGTCGAATACTCCACCCTCGAAAACTGTTGCGATCCCCTATAATTGTGGGTTATCATGGCACTTGGCGACATGGCACGCCCGGTTGGCCGGGGAGATGCCTCAGGTGGCGGCTCGGAGGGTGGCGGCGCGACAAGTGGTGGCGAGGCAGTGGCTGCGCGCGGAATATGAGGAGGGGGAGGCTAGAGATAGGTGGAGGGCTAGGGATGGCTAAATCTGGAAGGGGAGGGGATTTATATAGGGAAAGCTACGGTTAGGGGGGGGGTTTCTAGACCCTCCGTTGACGATCGGACGACACCGATCGCAAGGGGGGGGGGGTTAGGTGGGCTTAGCTAGGTTGATTGTGAATGTGTAGAAGGCCGAGGGCTGCGGGAGAGAATACAGAGAGAGACCCAGCATCAGTTTCCAGAGTTCGAAAACGTCCGATGATTTGACTGACTATATTGTCGCTATAGTTATCCGTTGGGGCATCAAACAAGCTCCGAATGCGATGAAATTTGACAGGCGGTCTACCTACACTAAAATAAGACCACACGCCAACTTTCATCCCGTTCCGAGAACATTTTTATGCCACTTATAAAATAATATTTCGGACGTGCTGCGATGCGTGCAAGTGTGGCTGGGCTCAGAACGGACAACGAAATGAACGGGGAGACTCGGACGGATGCAAGTTTTGAAAACATGATGATGCAATGCACATGATGACATGGCAAGATGCAACACGCAAGAAAAGACATGGCAATGACGGTGAATAACTGGAAGACACCTGGCGCATCGGACTCGGGGTGTTACAACACTCCACCACTACAAGAGGATCTCGTCCCGAGATCTAAGGATGGCACCGAAGAGAAACGGAAGAGGAAGAGAACAGGTTAAACTAAGTTGATTCTTTGACAAACGAGTGAAACCAAAGAACCTTGCGAGGTTGAAAAAATTGAAAGAAAGAATACAACAAAGATGAACGAAGTTGAAAACACTCCTTTAGAAGAAGAGGAACAAGGAACATTCCGAGAACCTTGTAGGTTGAAAGACATAAGAAATGGGCTACAATGGACAAGAAGTACATGCAAGCACTCTGGTTGAAATGTGATGTACAAGGAACGATAAGGATCAATTACGATAACACTCCGGTTGGAAATGGAAGGCATAGAATATGAACTTGGCAAAAGAAAGCACTTTGATGAGACTCCAGTTAGAAGAGGAATGATAGACACAACACTCCGGTTAAAACAAGATAGAGAAGGAATAAGAATGATATAATTTGGATAACACTTTGATAGAAAAGAGAAGAAAACTTGATAAGATGAAAAGAAATTGAAAGGAGAACACCACACTCCGGTTAAAAGGATAAGCAAGGAAAGAACATGATCTTTGATAAAAACGAGACGATGGTCGAAGATAACAACATCGCAATGCCTCTGGAATGAAAGGGTAGAAGCTATATTGTTGTAAAGAAAGAAGGGAGAAACAACTGACAATTTCTATCACACTTGAATTTGAAAAGCATCCTTACAAAGAAGAGTTGAACAGAGTTGTTGGAAAATTTACAACAAAATGAATAAGCTTGTAGTGGGCTTATGGAAAACTTCTCAAAATAGAGGCGAAATTCTGCCACTAACGGAAACAAAGATTGGATTGATGTGAACAAGGAGATGAGGAACTTAGTTCACCCAAAGGACAAATGAAGAACTTGGGTCATTTATGAGCACCATAAATAGCAACAATCCTTAGGGAAAGTTTTACGTGAAATATAATCCATTATAACTCCAATAAAAAGATTGATTGGTTGAAACGATCTCCCGAACGAAGAGAAAATGATGGATTTAAAATATCTCATTCTAGACAACTTGAATCACGAAGGGAAACTGTCAATAATGACATAGCACCACCTTAGAAGATACGAAAGAAAGAAATTGCACTTCAGAATGCAAGATGAAGAATGCTTGAACTCCTCAAAAATAAGACATGTGTTGAACACCATGTTTATTTTAGAGTATAGCTTGGCGGATCTTAGCTTCGAGAGAAAACTTGAAGAACAATTAAAGAATTAAAAGAATCCTTGATGAACAACCATGTAGAGCCTCCATGAAGAACTCCGGTAATAAAAGAATGATCAAACGAAAGGAAAGTTGAAAAGAACTTCGGGAGAAGCCTTGCAATGATTTAGATGGAGCTATGAAATGAGAAAACTTTGAACTCCGAACAAAGAAGATGAATAACTTGCAACCGAGAATTATTTCATTATGAGCAAACTACAGAAGAAGGAATTAATCACTTGGATGAAGCAAGAATAAGAATTATGTTATGCGCATCCTTCACCAATTTAGATTGATGACAAGCAACAGATTTGGCATGCTACCTATTCTCGCAGGAAGGATTAAGATAGATATAGGGCCAACTTGGGAAGGTCTTCAACGAACCACTGGTAGGATTTGGAAACAATGAATGAATTGATATGAAAACAAAGGAAGAAGAATCTTGAACAAACCACCGTAAGAATTGAAGACGATTGAAGAAAAGAGAATGGCTCTCCTGGAAGCACTAAAAATGCATGAAGATACTTGAGTGAATTTAGATACAAGATGACGAAGAGATCACGAACTAATTAGAGAGTACTTGAATAATGCACGGGAAGAAATTGGAGATGAATGAATAAATAACAATTTAGGAGAATTGGTGAACAAGAGCTGAACGTTGAGAACGATTAAATCTTTGGAATGATGGCCTCCGGAGAATCAAAATGAAAACACTCCCGAATTGCTTCGAATGGGTGAAAAGAATATCTCACAATCGAAAATAATTGTGAGGATGGCACGAAGCTAGAACCATGAATCTTCAAGAGAACATATATGATTTGGAGGAAACTCTTCCTCGGTCTTCAAAATCTGAGAATGGCGATGAGATACGCCACCATGAATTATTGAGGCACTCTGGAATGAAGAATAGGTTGAACCAATGATGAAAAGAATTTGAAAGCGATCTTGGAGAAGTCATCTGACTGATGATGATTCATTCTTACGTCAAACTTTATAAGATTTGAGAATAGCTCTGAAAAAATAGAAGAGTCAGGTAAGATCCTGGGAAAAGACCTGTGGGTTAGGGCCCACTCAAAAGAAACACCGTTGAAATGATTACTTGAAAAGAGAGAATTGCACCGGTTGAACTAAATGTCTTGAATGAGATAACAACCTCGAAATAGCTTGAACGGATTAAGAATGGAAATGTAAATCTTCTGAGATATCTTCAACACCCCGGATATGAATAGAGAGAGGTGAATAAATAAGAGAGCCTTGTATAAGAAATTCCAACATGGAAAGCATGTAAACCAAAAGGAAGAGATATGATCAACAATGAAACTTGAGTTTAGACCACATGAGAAGAAAGAGAATGAAGAATGATGAACTTGTAGATTCCTTAGCATCTTCATGAGAATCAATAGGTAAGAACATGGAGGAAAAAAATGAAGAGACTTCCTATGAATAAAATGGAAACTAGATTAAGATATATGAGTCCTTGAAGAAAAAGGGTGGGAGAAACAAAGGCAACTTGGGATGGATGAAACAAACACCATTGCAAAGAACTGAGAATTGGTCTAGAAAATATTGAAAGGATAGGATTAACTTCAAGAGAAGCACATTTGTTGGAAAAGAATTGTCAAGGCAATCTCGATGGTCAAGAAGGATTGGTATTCACATAGAAGTATGAGAACCCCACTTAGGGAAGGTATGGAATCAACACTTGACATTGAAGCAACTCGAATACCACAACTCAAAACAAAACAAAGTATTGGCTTGGGAAATAAGCCGGAAACAAACATATGATAGAGATTTCGTCTGAAATTTTCGTGGTGGGGCCTACACGGGCTTGATTGTACAACACCATCATGTACAAGGCAGTACACATGACATACGAAGCATCCTCGAGTCAGCATAGCTAAGGACTCTTTAAGACACAACAAGAGCATTGTAAAACCAACCATGGATAGGCGGACCACTAGACGTTGAACCCCAATCTCATATCATGCATCTGTCGGAAAGATATTCTAGGAGCTACTTGAATTCCCATCTATTAACTCCCGAAACTTTCTCCTTATGCAATCTGGTGTTGGGGATACAGGGAGGCACAATATATATCACACAACTAACAAGCCCTACGCTCCAACTGTATCCATCCATCAACACATAACCAAGAAACCTTCGGAAATCGTGTACCTCAACCTTCGAAAAGCATCCGTTATACAAGCTATGGCAATACTCCCGAACTCCCTTCCCAGTAGTGGGTGGCGTCAAGGTTATCTCACCACTAACTGCATAAAAGAGATTTTTGATGTCGGCGAACTCAGGTATTCCAGAACTGCAACGATAAAATTGTGACGACAACACCTCAGAGCTCAACTCCCCGGGACACTACCACAACCCCTAAATGTCAGGAGGCACCAAGAACAATGTTCTCATCACAAGAATATCGAAATGATTCCAAGATACCCGCGTGATCCTAATTTTTTTTCGTGAAATTTGAGCAAAGGAAAGTCAAAACTTCTACGTCAGGAGGCCTCACCAGAGCGACGAAGGGACATAGGAGTAAAAAGAATCCTACTCTCTGATATAGATAATCCTAAGACTCAAAACATTTTGTTCTAGACTCAACAACATCAACGATTCGATCAAGCAGGGGGCTCCTAAGTTAGGGATGGCTCTGATTACCAACTTGTAATGCCCACGATGCGGCTATATCTCCCACGTGTCGAGGCACGACTTAGAGGCATAACCGCATGGTGGTTTTGTCGCAAGAGGGGTAATCTTCACACAATCCCATGTACTGGATAAGAAAGGGATAAAGAGTTGGCTTACAATCACCACTTCACACAAATAACAAGTTAAACATACATTATCCAGAGTACAATCAAGGCCCGACTATGAAACCAAAATAAAAGAAGACAACCGCAAATGCTAGATCCCTGATCGTCCCAACCGGGCACCACTACTGATCAACCGGAAAAGACACATAATATCGACTAAGATCTTCATCGAACTCCCACTTGAGCTCGGTTGTGTCACCTGCACTGGAATCATCGGCACCTGCAACTGTTTGAAAGTATCCATGGGCCACGAGGACTCAACTATCTCAAAACCCTCATGATCAAGACTATTTAAGCTTATGCGTAGGACAAGGTAATGAGGTGGAGTTGCAGCAAGCACTAAGCAAATATGGTGGCTAACTTACGCAAATAAGAGTAAGATGAGAAGCTACGCAACGGTCGTGAAGCTAGACGTGATCAAGAAGTGATCCTGAATCTACTTACGTTCAAACATAACCCAAACCGTGTTCACCTCCCGGACTCCGCCGAGAAGAGACCATCACGGCTACCCACGTAGTTGATTCATTTTAATTAAGTAAAGTGTCAAGTTCTCTACAACCGGATATTAACAAATTCCCATCTTCCACATAACCGCGGGCACGACTCTTGAAAGTTTATACCCTGCAGGAGTGTCCCAACTTATCCCATTACAAGCTCTCACGATCAACGAAGGATATTCCTTCTCCCAAAAAGATCGGATTAGTCTCGGAATCCCGGTTACAAGACATTTCGACAATGGTAAAACAAGACCAGCAAGACCGCCCGAATGTGCCGAAAAATCCCGATAGGAGCTGCACATATCTCATTCTCATGGCACACCAAATGGGCCAGACGTCGGGTTGGCATAAACCCTAGTTGCCCAGGGGGCGCCGGACATCGCCCAGGTTGGACCAACACTTGGAGGAGCACTGGCCCGAGGGGCTTAAAATAAAGATGACTGCCGGGTCCGTGGAACCCAAGGGAAAAGGCTTAGGTTGTTTGGAAAATGTAAAACCAAGGTTGGGCCTTGTTGGAGGAGTTTTATTCAAAGAGAACTGTCAAGGGGGTCCCATAACCCCAACCGTGTAAGGAACCCAAAATCAAGGAACCTAACACCGGTATGACGGAAACTAGGGCGGCAAGAGCGGAATAAAACACCAGGCATAAGGCCGAGCCTTCCACCCTTTGCCAAGTATATAGATGCATTAATTAAACAATAGATATAGTGATATCCCAACATATCCATGTTCCAACATGGAACAACCTGGAAGGCACCTGCAACTAGCAACTTTATAAGTGGGGCTGAGCAAAAGCGGTAACTTAGCCAAACAACGGTTTGCTAGGAAGGTGGATTAGAGGCTTGACATGGTGATATGGGAGGCATGATAAACAAGTGGTAGGTAGCGCGACATAGCGATTGAATGAGCAACTAGCAAGCAAATATAGAAGTGATATCGAGGGTAATGGTCATCTTGCCTGAAATCCCGTAGGGAAGAAGAACGGGTCCATGAAGAAGACAAACGGACGTAGACGAACGGATCCTCACAAACGTGACGTTACCGGAACGAACAAGAAGAAGCAAGACCGGAAAGGAGCAAACAACATGGTAAACCAACAAGCATAAACATATCATGATGCACAATCAAGTATGATGCATGTCCGGTCTGAAGAGGCATGGCATGGCAAAGTACACAAACAACACTACAAGTTAAGCGGAGCTCAATATGCAACGAGTTGCATATTGACGAAACACCACATGGCTTATTTAGTTCTCTCTTGGTTATGTACTCAACAATATTAAATGTTGTTAAACACGGCAAGAGGTGAAACATATGAAAACTACCTATCTAGGCAAGTTTAAATGAGGTCGGACCAACAAACAACAATTCCGGAAAAATCCTCACATGCATATTATGAATTTGGTACTGTTGTGCCCTAAACCATATTTTAGAGTTGTTAAACATGAAAGATGAGTGCACCAAGTTAAACTAGGCATTTTTCTACCCCATTTACATATATAAATTATTTAAAACCGAGCTACAGTTAAGTAGTTATGAATTAAATCATTTTAGCATGTCATTAGAGAAAATTTAAACAAACAACATTTTAAACATTTCAAACATGGATAAAAGTGGAATATTATGAAACTAGATGAAATTCTATGCATTTTCATATATAACTTATTTTAATCCGATGCACAACTCTTGAGTTATCATATGCATGAAATGCAAGGGGTTTCCTATAAATCTGCACTCTCTGGAATAAAAGGAAAAACACAACAGGAAAAAACATGCATGGGCCGAATCTTTGCCAAGGCCCAACAGTGCAGAGGGGGTAGGGGCAGCTGACCCTATGGGCTGCGGCCCAGGGCGATGTAGCATGTCGGCATGGCTACGAGCTAGCTCGGGGTCGCGGTTGGGCCGGGGTTGAGGATGCAGCTGGGCCGGCGTTGGAGATGGCCGACGCTCGGTTTGTCGCTGTCCGGTCGTGTCCCTCCTAGAGAGGATGGAGTCAACGACCAAGTCGGCATGGTGTGGGGAGGCGCTGGGTATGTGCGGCGGCACCGGATCCAGGCGGATCTGGACCCAGGGGACCCGTTCCCGATGCCGGCGGTGCCCGGCGATGCGAGGTCAACCAGATCTGGCGGCAACAACAGCGACCAAGGTTGGGCATCACCTACGAGAGAGAGAGAGCAAAGGTGAGCGGTGGGAGGAGAAGAGAGAGAGAGAAGAGGCAGGGACGATGGAGCTCTGGCCTGAGGTGGAGGTCACCGGTGGTGGCACTCTAGTAGCCGGCAGAATAGAGGTGAAGCGCGAGGCGATGCGGGGCTCTAGCGGGAGGAGGCGTATGAGCGGGCGAGCGAGCGGGCTCGGGCGCACAACGGCGGGGCGATTCAGGCCCGGGCTGTGCCGATCTGGGCCCTGCGGGCCACGGGGAGGCTGGGAGGTGCGGAGGGGACGCGTGGAGGCCACAGATTGGAGGGGGAGCGGCGCTTGGTGACGTGGCAGCGCCCGGTTGGCCTGGGAGACGCCTCAGGTGGCGGCGCGACAAGTGGCGGCGGGGCAGCGGCTGCGCGCGGATTCTGAGGAGGGGGAGGGCTAGGGATGGCCAAATTTGGAAGGGGAGGGGATTTATATAGGGAAAGCTATGGTTAGGGGGGTTTCTAGACCATCCGTTGACGATCGGACGACACCGGTCGCAAGGGGGGGTTAGGTGGGCTTAGCTGGGCTGATTGTGACTGTGTAGAAGGCCGAGGGCTGCGGGTGAGGATAGAGAGAGAGACCCGACAGTAGTTTCCGGAGACCGAAAACGTCCGACGATTTGACCGACTATATTGTCGCTATAGTTATCCGTTGGGACATCAAACGAGGTCCGAATGCGATGAAATTTGACAGGCGGTCTACCTACACTAAAATAAGACCGCACGCCAACTTTCATCCCATTCCGAGAACATTTTTATGCCATTGATAAAATAATATTTCGGACGTGCCGCGGGCGCGTGCAAGTATGGTTGGGCTCAGAACGGATAACGGAAGGAACAGGGAGAGCCGGACGGATGCAAGTTTTGAAAACATGATGATGCAATGCACATGATGACATGTCAAGATGCAACATGCAAGAAAAGACATGGCAATGACGGCGAATAACTGGAAGGCACCCGACACATTGGACTCGGGGCGTTACAATGGTGGTGGCTAAGTCCTATTTATAGTGGCCTTGGTCATCTTCCCAAAATGAAGGCGGGAAGGGTTCCCACAACAACCAAATTCAAAGGGAGACAACTAGTACATGCTGATGCTGATGACAAAGATTGACCGATAAAAATCTTGTTGGTGACGAGATTGAACTAGGTATGATGATACTGATGATCGAATCTCGGGCAAGTAACATACCGATGACAAAGGGAAAAACGTATGTTGTTATGCGGCTTGACCGATAAAGAACTTCGAAGAATATGTAGAAACCAATATGAGCATCCAGGTTCCGCTATTGGTTATTGACCAGAGATGAGCCTCGGCCATGTCTACATAGTTCTCGAACCTGTAGGGTCCGCACACTTAACGTTCGATGACGATGTGTATTGTGAGTTATGTGATTTGATGTACTGAAGGTTGTTCGGAGTCCCGGATGTGATCACGGACATGAAGAGGAGTCTAGAAATGGTCGAGACATAAAGATTGATATATTGGAAGGTTATGTTTGGACATCGGAAAGGTTTTGGATAGGTTCGGGCATTTTCTGGAGTACCGGGAGGTTACCGGAACCCCCCGGAGGGTTAATGGGCCTTAGTGGAAGAGAGGAGGAGGCGGCCAGGTGGAGGCGCGTGCCCCCAAGCCCAATCTGAATTTGGGGTGGGGGCTTTCCTTCTCTCCCTCTTCCTCTTTCCTTCCCCTCCTAGTTGGACTAGGGAAGGGGGGAACCTACTGTCGGTGTGAAAACCAGCGGATCTCGGGTAGGGGGTCCCGAACTGTGCGTCTAAGGTCGATGGTAACAGGAGACATGGGACACAATGTTTACCCAGGTTCGGGCCCTCTTTATGGAGGTAATACCCTACTTTCTGCTTGATTGATCTTGATGAATACGAGTATTACAAGAGTTGATCTACCACGAGATCGCAATAGCTAAACCCTAGAAGTCACTACAAAAAAAGACACATCCGTGACATTTTGGGCCGAACGAATTTTTTTTCCGTCATACATATGACACTTCTATGACGATAATTGTGACAAAACCCGGTATCATCATAGATGTGGTGGGCTCCTACTTCTATGATAAAAAATCATGATAGAAAATGGGTATTTGTCCTGGGCGGGCCGGAGACGCAGCTGCATGACATTCTTTGGGCCGTCCATGATGGAAAAAACCGTGGTAGAAGCGAGGGGGAGGAAAATTTTGGGGAGTTCCCGGTTACGGTGGGAAGTCGGGGGCCGAGCGATGCGCGTTTCTCTCGTACACGTACGCGCGTGTGTGCGAGGCGTTGGCTCTAACTGAACCCGAGCGAGGCGTTGGGCTCTAAGTGAACCCGAGCGATTGCACTGCAGGCTACGCGTTACTGAACCCGAGCGATCGATCGATGGCTGTTAACTAAACCCGATCGAGCGATTCCTTGGCTACTGCTGCTAACTGAAGCCGATCGATGGGATGAACAGTGAG
>NC_041382.1:265170616-265171685 GCF_002162155.2 Triticum dicoccoides | reverse complement strand
GTAGATGGTGGAGGGGTGCCCGTGGAGGGGTGGATGAACAGGATCCCGTGGTGTGGAGGGCAGGATGAATAGTAGACGGTGGAGGGGTGCCCGTGGAGGGGTGGTTGAATAGGACCCCGTGGTGTGGAGGGCTGGATGAACAGTAGACGGTGGAGGGGTGGTTGAACAATAGCCGGTGGAGTAGCGAGCGGTGGAGGCTGGATGAACAGGAGCCCGTGGAGGCTGGAGGAGGTCGACGGTGGATGAACAGTAGCTCATGGAGGCTGGAGTAGGTCGACGGTGGAGATGAACAGTATCCCGTGGAGTCCCTTTTTGCGGTACGCCACACCCCTCCCGATGAACAGGACCCTCGTTTCGACCGTAGCGCTCCAACACAAGTCTGTTTCCTCCGTTTTGCGGTACGCCACACCCCTCCCGATCAACAGGACCCCCGTTTCGACCGTAGGAGGTCCGTTTCCTCCATTTTGCGGTATGCCACACCCCTCCCGATCAACAGGACCCCCGTTTCGACCGTAGGAGGTTCGTTTCCTCCATTGTGCGGTACGCCATGCCTCATTTCCATTGCCTCTTCCGTCCAAGCCCTCCCGATGAACACGACCACGCATTCCGTTCTGACCCAGCCGCGTTGCCTCCCGATGAACACGACGCATTCTGTTGCCTCCCCATGAACACGATGACGATGCTGTTTCTCCGTTCTGACCCAGCCATGTACACGAGCCCTCGCCGTACATATGCGCGAGTAGGTGTTCGAGACCCCGCCCGTATGTACACATACGTGGCCGTATTTTCTTTCTTGCACCCTGGCCGCCTCTACTACGACATGTGCGCGCCTCTACATCCACCAGTATATATGTACATACACATTCGCGACCAGAATGACAACGCCATGTACGCTTCGACTAGGTGGGTCCCGACTGTCAGGAACTTCCTTTCCCGCGAAGATGTAGCTGGTGGGTCCCAGCAGTCAGGGGGCGAATCGTTTTTTTGCCCGGACGCACTTCCTTGCGTGCGAAGATGTAGCTGGCGGGTCCCAGCAGTCGGGGGGCTGGTGGGTCCGAGCAGTCAGGGG
>NC_041382.1:265158789-265170332 GCF_002162155.2 Triticum dicoccoides | reverse complement strand
TTTTGTTTTTTTTGGCCCGGATGCACTTCCTTGCGTGCGAAGATGTAGCTGGTGGGTCCCAGCAGTCAGGGGGGCGAATCGTTTTTTTCCCAGACGCACTTCCTTGCGTGCGAAGGTGTAGCTGGTGGGTCCCAGCAGTCAGGGGGGAAACGTTTTTTTTCACGAAATATGGTGGCCCGTTCGGTGGGTCCCTGCTGTCAGGTGGATGAATCATTATTTTCCGCGTAATAAGGAGGCACTTCCTTGCTGCCGCCGTGGACCCAGCTGTCAGCCTCTCCACGTATAGTCATCGTCCAATGGAAGTCGTTCCTTGACCATGTTGACCACGCCGTGCCGAGAGCACCAGGGCAGTGGACAACAACGAGGCCTAGGAAGGGGATGACACGGAGGCAGGGAAGACTCGGCAGTTGTTTCCCACGCGGAGGGGAGTACGACTGTACGAGGGTTTACTGGTTCGTCTGCCGTCGCTGGAGAATAACAGCAGGTGTGGGTGAGTAAAGGGATAGCTAGGCCAGCAATGGGAGTACGGTCGGGCGGTGAGGCCTGCGCGGCAGCACAGCCGGCCGCGAGGAGGAGGGAGCAGGCAGTCCCGTCGGCGCTTGTTTGAGCGGCTGGAGCAGGAAGAACAGAGATTGAAGAAGCATGACGGCCGTTGGATGGACATCCAACAGTCAGTGCTTGTGTGTCAACCTTTTTTTTAGGAAAGCCTCAAATCTGTGGAAAACAACATACAACCCATCTGCCATTATTTCTAATAATTTACAGCCCATTTGCTAATTCTTAAGGTTTTTTTGGAGCCCATATTCTTTTTGTTAGCATTGCAGCCCATATTGTGGCAACGGTTAAAAAATTGTACGAATTTTTGCATATTTCAGTGCGGTCCGAACTGTTTTTAATCCCGAAATTTCGACTCACATTCAAACTGATTTTAAAAATAAATGTATATCAATATAAAATCCAACAAATTTTCCATGCATAAAAATTAATGTAATTTAAAATCTTGAAATGAAAAAAAGATATTTAAAACTAATTGCCGGTTTGATGTGTTTTAAAAATGTACAACCCATTTCTCATTACTGATGGGCCATTTTCTCGGCCAGCCGAATGAAAGCTCTCCTCGTCTTGAAAGATTTGCAGCCCAACAGGCTTGACAAAGCGACTTACTTGGCAAATCACAAAAAACTGGGTTGTGGCCGTGGACCCAGCTGTCAGCCTCTCCACGTACAGTACTCTTCCGATGGAAGTCGTTCCTTGACCACGTTGACCATGCCGCGCGGAGAGCACCACGGAGGTGGACGACGGTGAGGCCTAGGAAGGGGACGACGCGGCAGTGGAAGCCCGCACGGAGAGGACTACGAGAGTTCACTGGTTCGGCTGCGGTGTGAGGCTGCTGTCGCCGCAGGGACTGGCCAGCGGTGGGAATAGTAGGGGGCGGTGAGGCCTCTACGGCAGCACAGCCGAGCAGGGGAGGCAGGAGCATGCGACACGACCAGCGCTGCTTTGGGCAGCTGGAGCAAGAAGACCAGAGGTTGAAGAAGCACTACGGCCGTTGGATGGACATCGTACGGTCACTGGAGCTAGAATCGTTCATATTGACTAAGTTGACAAAGCCCTTCGTCCCTGTCAACTTAGTAGGCCCACAAGTCAGCCTCCCAGCAAGGTGGGTCCCAGCTAGCCGGGGGAGTATTCATTTTTTTGTGTGTAATAAGGAGGCACTTCCGGTGGGTCCGAGCTGACAGCAGGGGGAACGTTTTTTTTCACGAAATACGGTGGCCCGTCCGGTGGGTCCCTGCAGTCAGGGGGAAACGATTTTTTTCACAAAATACTGGTGGTCTGTCCGGTGGGTCCCTGCTGTCAGGTGGAGGAATAAATATTTTCTGCGTAATAAGGAGGCACTTCCTTGCGGCTGCTGTGGACCCAGCTGCCAGCCTCTGCACGTACAGTACTCTTCCGATGGAATTCGGTCATTGACCACGTTGACCACACCGCGTCGAGAGCACCAGGGCGGTGGACCACGGCGAGGACTAGGAAGGGGACGACTCGGAGCCAGGGAAGACGCGTCAGTGGATGCCCATGCAAAGAGGAGTACGAGGGTTCACTGGTTCGGCTGCGGTGTGAGGCTGCTGTCGCCACAGATTAACAGGGGGTGTGGGTGAGTAGAGGGATGGCCTGGCCAGCGGTGGGAGTAGTAGGGGGCGGTGAGGCCTCCGCGGCATCACAGCCGGCCATGGGAGGCGGGAGCACGCGGCACGACCGGTGCTGGTTTGGGCGGCTGGACCAAGAAGACCAGAGGTTGAAGAAGCACTACGGCCGTTAGATGAACATCGTACGGTACCAGGAGCTAGAATCGTTCATATTGACTAAGTTGAAAAAGCCCTCCGTCCCTGTCAACTTGGTAGGCCCACAAGTCAGCCTCCCACTATGCTGGGTTCCAGCTGGCAGGGGGAATATTCATTTTTTTTTTGTGCGTAATAAGGAGGCACTTCCTTGTGTGCGAAGATAGCTGGTGGGTCTGACATGTCAACGGGGGGGCACTTTATTTCGCGAAATACAGAGGCCCTTCCGGTGGGTCCCAGATGTCAGGTGGAGGAATCATTTTTTTGCGCGTAATAAGGAGGCATTTCCTTGTGTGCGGCCGTGGACCCATGTAACGCCCTCGATGCGGCTATATCTCCCACGTGTCGAAGCACGACTTAGAGGCATAACCACATTGAAAGCAATGTCGCAAGTGAGGTAATCTTCACACAACCCAGGTAATACATAAGGGAAAGAGATACATAGTTGGCTTACAATCGCCACTTCACACAATACATGAATAAAGCATTACATCATCCAGATACAATAAAGGTCCGACTACGAAACCAAAATAAAAGAAGACTACCCCAAATGCCACACAGGTCTCCGATCGTCCCAACTGGGCTCCACTACTGATCAACTAGAACGAAACAACACAAAGGACAAGATCTTCATCGAGCTCCTCCTTGAGCTTGGTTGCGTGACCTTTACGATATCATCGGCACCTACAAGCTGGTTTTGGAAGTATCTGCGAGTCACGGGGACTCAGCAATCTCACACCCTCGCGATCAAGACTATTTAAGCTTATGGGTAAGGTAAAAGGTATGAGGTGGAGCTGCAGCAAGCGACTAGCATATATGGTGGCTAACATACGCAAATGAGAGCGAGAATAGAAGGCAAAAGCACGGTCGAACAACTATGATCAAGAAGTGATCCTGGAGCAACCTACGTCAAGCATTACTCCAACACCGTGTTCATTTTCCGGACTCCGCCGGAAAGAGACCATCACGGTTACACACGCAGTTGATGCATTTTAATTAAGGTCAACTTCAGGTTTTCTACAACCGGACATTAACAAATTCCCATCTGCCCATAACCGCGGGCACGGCTTTTGAAAGTTCAAATCCCTGCAGGGGTGTCCCAACTTAGCCCATCACAAGCTCTCACGGTAAACGAAGGATAATCCTTCTCCCAAGACAATCCAATCAGAATCGGCATCCCGGTTACAAGACATCCTCGACAATGGTAAAACAAGTCCAGCAACACCGCCCGAATGTGCCGACAAATCCCGATAGGAGCTGCACATATCTCGTTCTCAGGGCACACTCAGATGAGCGCTCCATACAACTAAAACCAAACCTCGAGTTTCCCCGAGGGGGCGCTGCACAGGGCTCTAATTTGGACCAACACTCAGAGGAGCACTGGCCCGGGGGGGTTAAAATAATGATGACCCTTGAGTCTGCAGAACCCAAGGGAAAGAAAAGGCTAGGTGGCAAAAGGTAAAACCAAGGTTGGGCATTGCTGGAGGAGTTTTATTCAAGGCGAACTGTCAAGGGGTTCCCATTATAACCCAACCGTGTAAGGAACACAAAATCCGAGAACATAACACCGATATGACGGAAACTAGGGCGGCAAGAGTGGAACAAAACACTAGGCATAAGGCCGAGCCTTCCACCCTTTACCAAGTATATAGATGCATTAATTAAATAAGAGATATTGTGATATCCCAACAAAATAACCATCATGTTCCAACAAGGAACAAACTCCAATCTTCACCTGCAACTAACAACGCTATAAGAGGGGCTGAGCAAAGCGGTAACATAGCCAAACAATGGTTTGCTAGGACAAGGTGGGTTAGAGGCTTGGCTTCACAATATGGGAGGCATGATAAGCAAGTGGTAGGTATCGCAGCATAGGCATAGCAAAGAGCGAGCAACTAGCAAGCAAAGATAGAAGTGATTTCGAGGGTATGGTCATCTTGCCTGAAATCCCGCAAGGAAGAAGAACGATTCCATGAAGAAGATATATGGACGTAGTCGAACGGGTCCTCACAAACACGACATTATCGGAACCAGCCCGAAGAAGCAACACCGGAAAGAAGCACACAACATAGTAAACAACCAACACACGAACATGGTATGATATGCGGGATGCGGTATGCAGTGCATATGCATGATTTGGAAAGGAATGATTAACCCTGGCCTCAACTTGGAAATCCAAGAGTGCCACTGGAAAGGTGAGGTGATCTCGGTTGAAATCGATATAAAGATCACCGGAATCGGATGCACGGTTTGGAAATGGCAAGCAAAACAAATATGGCACCGGTCTGCGATAATCAGCACGAGACCATCTAAATGCATCAAGATAAATATGCTACAGCACACAAACATAACAACAAAATACATGGCAGGGATCCACTCATGATGCTTGACAAAATATGAACACTGAGCTATGGCTAATTTACTCATTAACAGGTTCAAACAAGCATGGAAAAACTGCAAACGATAACAGGTTACAGACTTAGTGAAATTAATAGCATGTCAGGAATTTATCATCAGGAAGCAACCTTTAGAGCATGATAACTACATGCTACAGGAACATATCATGGCAAAGCAAGGCATGGCATGAAGATACTCTAAGCATATAACAAAAGTCCCTTAGTGACCTTGAGCCAAAAGGGATCAGAAAATACAATTGCAAGCATGTGAACATAGCAAAACCATAAACAGATTCAGACTTAGTGAAAAACTGGAGCATGCAAAACAGATTAATGAGTAGGCATGTTTACGAGCTCGATGCACTCACTACAAAGCATGGCATGACAATCTAAGCATACAACCATCAAGAAGACATGGCAAGAACAACAACATAGCATGCATGGATCAATAGCAACAACCCCGGCAATATCGCTAAACATGTTAACAATCTGGCAGGAACATTTTATAGCAAAAGTAGAGCTCGATTGACTCAAGCTAGGGTGATCCATAATTGAAAAACAAAGACATGGATGGATAGAGCACCACAATATTAACAAAACATCCTTACTGATCATCCTCAAAAGAGGCATGGATCACTAGGAAACAACATAAACATATGGCATAAAAACAATAAAAGGACAAGGACTTGGTGAAATTCTAAGTCCCTAAAATCAGCATCAACGAGTAGGCTACTTTGCATGCTTGTGCTAGTCACCAAAAATATCACAAAAATACATGACAAACACCTCTGTAAAGATAACATGACATATTACAAAACACATGTAGAGCTCAGGATCATAGCATGCACAGAATAATCATGGCAAAAATGACAAAAGGCCATTTGCTGAAACAGATCTGAAATAATCATCACATAGCCCTCTTCCAACAACATTTCGGGCATCAAGATGAGCTCAAATGAAAATGATGCAATGAGATGAAATGATGTACTCGTCGAGACGAACATTTTGATATGCTACATGCACGAATCGGAGCTACGACGATGAAGTTATGATGCGATGAAATACGCAAAATAATTAGGGTTTCGGGAAGAAAGTCAACCGAGATTCGAATGTCAGATCCAGATCGGGATCTCGTGGGCACTGTTCACCGGAGTCATTCATCGGTGCCGGAGAAGGAGGCCGGAGCTGGGGGGCGAGGTGGCCGGAGCTCCGGTGGCCAGGAGGAGGACGGGGGCGGCGCCGGCAGTGTCCGGACGTGTGGAGGCCGGCTCGGGCGGCGCGGCGCTCGCAGAGACCTTCGGCGAGGTGCAGGGACGGCAAGGAGGCGGTTGAGGAGGCAAGGCGCGGTGGCCGGCGACGGTGAGCGAGGCGGCGCTTCCATGGCGGTGGTGGTGGAGCAAGTCGCCGGCGGGAACCGGCGCGTCAAGGCGCTCGGGATGAACCAGGCGGCGGGGGCGCGGGCTTGCGGCGGCGGGGCGGACGGGCCTGGGCGGGCCCACGATGGGCCACGGCAGGCCGCGCGGTGGGAGGACGCCGGCGGGACAGGTGGCGGCCTCCGGTTTGTCGCGGGCGCGGCGACTGATGACGTGTCGCCCCGGGATTGGTCCAGGCGATGTGGCGGCGGGGTGGACGCGTCCGCCGGCGAGACGGACATGTCCGGCGGCGCTGAGGGAGGAGTTTTAGGGTTTCGAAGAAAAGATCCGAAAACGAAAATGAAGGGGTCTATTTATAGAGGTAGAGGGAGCTAGGAAGCTCCAAATGAGGTGCGGTTTTCGGCCATGCAATCGTGATCGAACGACCGAGATGATGGAGGGGGTTTACATGGGTTTTTGGCCACTTTGGAGGGGTGTTGGGCTGCAACACACACGAGGCCTTTTTGGTCCCTCGGTTAACCGTTGGAGTATCAAACGAAGTCCAAATGACACGAAACTTGACAGGCGTTCTACCAGTAGTAAACCAAGGCTGCATGACAAGTCTCGGTCCAATCCGAAACGTTTAACACCCGCACACGAAAAGAGGTAGAAAGGGATACTGGATGACATAGGAGCGCCGGATTGCAAAATGGACAACGGGGAAAATGCTCGGATGCATGAGACGAACATGTATGCAAATGAAATGCACATGATGACATGATACGAAATGCATGACATGCAAGCAATGACAAGGCAACAACAGCGAATAACTGGAAGACACCTAGCACATCGGTCTCGGGGCGTTACAACACTCCACGACTACGAGAGGATCTCGTCCCGAGATCTAGGATGGCACCGAAGGGAAACAGAAGAGGAAGAGAAGAGGTAAAACTAAGTTGCTTATTTGACAAACGAGTGAAACCAAAGAACCTTGAAAAGGTTAAGCCATCTTGAGAAAAGAAAACAACAGAGATGAACGAAGTTGAAAACGCTCCGTTAGAAAAGAGGAATAAGGAAGAACAAATTCGGGCAGCACTCCAGTTGAGAAGGGAGGTAAAACTTGATAAGATGAAAAGGACTTGAGCAAAGGGGCACAACACTCTGGTTCAATGGACATGCATGAAAAGAACATGATCTATGACAAAACATGATGACTGTTGAAAGAACAACATCGCAATGCCTCCGGAACGAAAGAATAGAAGATAGATAATTGAAATAGGAGAATGAAGAAGAAAAAGCCAACTTCTGACACAGAACACTTGAAAAGGGCATCTTTAGGAGAAGGGTCAAATGTAGTTGTTGGAAAAAAACCAACAATGAAAAGAGTAAGCTTGTTTTGGGCTTATGAAGAACATCTCAAAACTACGAGGTGAAATTCTGCCACTAAGGGAAACGATAAGTTGGATTGATATGAGCAAGGAGACGAGAAGATTATTTCACCGGGAGGATAAATGAAGAACTTGGGTCATTTATAAGCACCATAGATAGCAACAATCCTTAGGGAAGGCTTTAGGTGAAATATAACCCAAGATAACTCCAATGACAAGATTGATGGATTTAAAATACCTCATTCTTAACAACATGTGAATCATGAAACATGAACTAAAATTATCAAGAATGACATAATACCACCTCCAATGATACGGTAAAAAGGATTGCACTCCGGATTGCAAGATTAAGAAAACTTGAGCTCTTCTGAAAAGAAATCTCAGTGAACACTTCGAGAATGAATTAACTCCTTGATGAGCCACCATGAAGAAACTCTCGAAGAACTCCGGTAATAAAAGGATAACAAGAAGAAAGAGAAGTTGAAAACACAAGGTGAGTCCTTGCAATGATTAGATGGATATTCGTGATGAAATAAATTGAGAGAGCTTGGAACTCCGGAAAAGAAAAGATAAAGCATTTCGAACCGAGAATGTGATATGAAGAACTTCTGGAATAAGGAATTCATCATTTGGGTGAATCAAGAATAAGAATTATGTTATGCTCACCCTTCACCAATTTAGATTGATGACAAGCAACGGATTTGGCATACTACTTATTCTCGTAGAAAGGATTAAGATAGATATAGCGCAAACTCAATGGACCGCCGGTAGGGTTTGAAAATCACGAATGCATTGATACGATAAACGAAGGAAGAAGAATCTTGAATGAACCATCGTAAGAATTAAAATGAACGAAGTAAAGGGATGAATCACCGGTAAGAATTAGCAAATGAACGAAGATGCTTGAGAGAATTTAGATCCATGAGAACGAAGGGATCACGAACTGATTAGAGATCACTTGAACGATGCACCGGTAAGATTGGAGAATGATAACTGAAATCTGAGAATGAATAAACTTGAATTGATGGACTCCGGATAATCAAACTGAGAAGACTCTTGAATTTCTCCGGATAGGTGAAAAGAATTCCCACAATCAAATACAATTACGAGAGGATGGCAACAAGCTAGAATCACGAATCTTGAAGAGAATGGAGAAAAATTTAAGAGAAACTCTTCTTCGGTCTTCAAAACCTGAGAATGACGATGAGAAACACCACCAATAATGGAACACCGGAATGAAGAATGGAAATGTTTAGCCAACGATGAAAAGAATTTGAAAGATCTTGGAGAAAAACATATGACTGATGATGAATCATTCTTACGTCAAACTTGTAAAAGAATTTGAGAAGGTCCGGGAAATTTGAAGAGTCAGGTAAGATCCTGGGAAAAGACCTGTGGGTTAGGGCCCACTGAAAAGAAACACTGTTAAAACGATTGCTTGAAAAGAGAGATTACACCGGTTGAATTAAATGGCTTGAATGAGAGAATATCCTCGAAAGATCTTGAACAAATGCAGAGTGGAAACATGAGTCTTCGAGATATCTTGAGCACTCCGGAACAATTGAAAAGTGAGAAATGGATGATTAAGAGGTGCAACGGCATGGGAAAAGCATTTGAACTAAGTAAAAGAATATGACTGACAAGGCTTGACTAGAATCCACCGGAGAAGAAAAAGAACGAAGAATGATAAACTAGAAGCTCCGTTAGAATCTTCATGAGAATCACCGGATACAAACACTAACTGAAAAGAACGAAGAGACTTCACATGAATAAAATGGATATTTGATTAAGAAAACTGAGTCCTTGAAGAAGAAGGGTAGGGAGGGTGGGAAAAACAAAGCCAATTTTTGACGAATGAAATGAACACCGTTGAGAAGAACTGATGATAGATCTTGCAGACGTTGAAATGGTCGGATCCACTACAAGAGAAGCACACCGGTTGAAAAGGATTGACATGACACTCTCGATTATCATGAAGGACTAGTATCCACATAGGAATATGAAAACTCCGCTTAGGAAAGGTATGGAATCAACATTTGACTTTGAAGCAACTCGAATACCACAACAAAACAAAACAAAGGATTGGCTTGCGAAATAAGCCAGAACAAACATATGATAGAGATTTCGTCCGAAGTTTTCGTGGTGGGGCCTACACGGGCTCGATCGTACATCACCATCATGTACAAGGCAGTGCACATGACATACGAAGCATCCTCGAGTCGGCATAGCCAAGGACTCTTTAAGACACAATGAGACCACTATAAAACCAACCGTGAATAGGCGGACCAATAGACGTCGAACCCCAATTTCATATCATATATCCGTCGGAAAGATATCCTAAGAGCTACTTGAGTTCCCACTTATAAACTCCCGAAATTTTCTGGTTATGCAATCGGGTGTTAGGGATACAGGGGAAGCATAATATCTCACCCAAACTAGCAAATCCTACATCCAGCTGTATCCATCCTTCAACACATAACCAAGAAACCTTCAGAAATCGTTTACCTCAACCTTCGAAAAGCATCCGTTATACGAGTTATGGCAATACTCCCGAACTCCCGCCCCAGTACTGGGTGGCATCGAGGTTATCTCACCAACAACTGCATAAAAGACATTTTCGATGTCAGCGAAAAAAATCAGGTATTCCAGAACTGCAACGATAAAATTGTGACGACAACACCTCGGAGCTCAACTCCCCGGGACACTGCCACAACCCCTAAATGACAGGAAGCACCAAGAACAATGTTCTCATCACAAAACCATCAGAACGATTCGAAGATACCCACGTGATCCTAAAAAAAATTAGTGAAATTTGAGAAGAGAAGAGTCAAAACTCAACATCAGGATTCCTCACCAGAGCGATGAAGGGACGAGGAGTAAAAAGAATTCCTAACTCTCCGATATATATATATATATATATATATAATCCTAAATGACTCAAAACATTTTTCTAGACTGAACAACGCCAACGATTCGATCAAGCAGGGGGCTCCTAAGGTCGGGGAAGGCTCTGATACCAACTTGTAACGCCCTCGATGCGGCTATATCTCCCACGTGTCAAAGCACGACTTAGAGGCATAACCGCATTGAAAGCAATGTCGCAAGTGAGGTAATCTTCACACAACCCAGGTAATACATAAGGGAAAGAGATACATAGTTGGCTTACAATCGCCACTTCACACAATACATGAATAGAGCATTACATCATCCAGATACAATCAAGGTCCGACTACGGAACCAAAATAAAAGAAGACTACCCCAAATGCTACACAGGTCCCCGATCGTCCCAACTGGGCTCCACTACTAATCAACTAGAACGAAACAACACAAAGGACAATATCTTCATCGAGCTCCTCCTTGAGCTTGGTTGCGTCACCTTTACGATATCATCGGCACCTGCAAGCTGGTTTTGGAAGTATGTGTGAGTCACGGGGACTCAGCAATCTCACACCCTCGCGATCAAGACTATTTAAGCTTATGGATAAGGTAAAAGGTATGACGTGGAGCTGCAGCAAGCGACTAGCATATATGGTGGCTAAAATACACAAATGAGAGCGAGAAGAGAAGGAAAAAGCATGGTCGAACAACTATGATCAAGAAGTGATCCTAGAACAACCTACGTCAAGCATTACTCCAACCCCGTGTTCACTTTCCGGACTCCGCCGGAAAGAGACCATCACGGTTACACACGCGATTGATGCATTTTAATTAAGGTCAACTTCAGGTTTTCTACAATCGGACATTAACAAATTCCCATCTGCCCATAACCGCGGGCACGACTTTCAAAAGTTCAAATCAATGCAGGGGTGTCCCAACTTAGCCCATCACAAGCTCTCATGGTCAACGAAGGATAATCCTTCTCCCAAGACAATCCGATCAAACTCGGCATCCCGGTTACAAGACATCCTCGACAATGCTAAAACAAGTCCAGCAAAACCGCCCGAATGTGCCGACAAATCCCGATAGGAGCTGCACATATCTCGTTCTCAGGTCACACTTAGATGAGCGCTCCATACAACTAAAACCAAACCTCGAGTTTCCCCGAGGGGGCGCTGCACAGGGCTCTAGTTT
>NC_041382.1:265143045-265158473 GCF_002162155.2 Triticum dicoccoides | reverse complement strand
TAAAATAATGATGACCCTTGAGTCTGCAGAACCCAAGGGAAAGAAAAGGCTAGGTGGCAAAAGGTAAAACCAAGGTTGGGCATTGCTGGAGGAGTTTTATTCAAGGCGAACTGTCAAGGGGTTCCCATTATAACCCAACCGTGTAAGGAACGCAAAATTCGGGAACATAACACCGATATGACGGAAACTAGGGCGGCACGAGTGGAACAAAACACTAGGCATAAGGCCGAGCCTTCCACCCTTTACCAAGTATATATATGCATTAATTAAATAAGAGATATTGTGATATCTCAACAAAATAACCATCATGTTCCAACAAGGAACAAACTCCAATCTTCACCTGCAACTAACAACGCTATAAGAGGGGCTGAGCAAAGCGGTAACATAGCCAAACAATGGTTTGCTAGGACAAGGTGGGTTAGAGGCTTGGCTTCACAATATGGGAGGCATGATAAGCAAGTGGTAGGTATCGCAGCATAGGCATAGCAAAGAGCGAGCAACTAGCAAGCAAAGATAGAAGTGATTTCGAGGGTATGGTCATCTTGCCTGAAATCCCGCAAGGAAGAAGAACGAGTCCATGAAGAAGACAAACGAACATAGTCGAACGGGTCCTCACAAACGCGACGTTATCGGAACCAACCCGAAGAAGCAACACCGGAAAGAAGCACACAACATAGTAAACAACCAACACATGAACATGGTATGATATGCGGGATGCGGTATGCGGTGCATATGCATGATTTGGAAAGGAATGATTGACCCTGGACTCAACTTGGAAATCTAAGAGTGCCACTAGAAAGGAGAGGTGATCTCGGTTGAAATCGATATAAAGATCACCGGAATCGGATGCACGGTTTGGAAATGGCAAGCAAAACAAATATGGCACCGGTCTGCGATAATCAGCACGAGACCATCTAAATGCATCAAGATAAATATGCTACAACACTCAAATGTAACAACAAAATACATGGCAAGGATCCACTCATGATGCTTGACAAAATATGAACACTGAGCTACGGCTAATTCACTCATTAACAGGTTCAAACAAGCATGGAAAAACTGCAAACGATAACAGGTTACAGACTTAGTGAAATTAACAGCATGTCAGGAATTTATCATCAGGAATCAATCTTTAGAGCATGATAACTACATGCTACAGGAACATATCATGGCAAAGCAAGGCATGGCATGAAGATACTCTAAGCATATAACAAAAGTCCCTTAGTGACCTTGAGCCAAAAGGGATCATAAAATACAATTGCGAGCATGTGAACATAGCAAAACCATACACAGATTCAGACTTAGTGAAAAACTGGAGCATGCAAAACAGATTAATGAGTAGGCATGTTTACGAGCTTGATGCACTCACTACAAAGCATGGCATGACAATCTAAGCATACAACCATCAAGAATACATGGCATAGAAGCTAGACACGGCAAGAAGAACAACATAGCATGCACGGATCAATAGCAACAACCTCGGCAATATCGCTAAACATGTTAACTATCTGCCAGGAACATTTTATAGCAAAAGTAGAGCTCGATTAACTCAAGCTAGGGTGCTCCATAATTGCAAACAAAGACATGTATGGATAGAGCACCACAATATTAACAAAAAATCCTTACTGATCATCCTCAAAAGAGGCATGGATCACTAGGAAACAACATGAACATATGGCATAAAAACAATAACAGGACAAGGACTTGGTGAAATTCTAAGTCCCTGAAATCAGCATCAACGGGTAGGCTACTTTGCATGCTTGTGCTAGTCACTACAAAGATCACAAAAATACATGGCAAACACCTCTGTAAAGATAACATGACATATTACAAAACACATGTAGAGCTTAGGATCATAGCATGCACAGAATAATCATGGCAAAAATGACAAAAGGCCATTTGCTGAAACAGATCTGAAATAATCATCACATAGCCCTCTTCCAACAACATTTTGGGCATCAAGATGAGCTCAAATGAAAATGATGCAATGAGATGAAATGATGTACTCGTCGAGACTAACATTTTGATATGCTACACGCATGAATCGGAGCTACGATGATGAAGTTATGATGCGATGAAATATGCAAAACAATTAGGGTTTCGGGAAGAAAGTCAACCGAGATTCGAATGTCAGATCCAGATTGGGATCTCGCGGGCACTGTTCACCGGAGTCGTTCGTTGGTGCCGGAGAAGGATGCCGGAGCTGGGGGGCAAGGTGGCCGGAGCTCCGGTGGCCAAGAGGAGGATGGGGGCGGCGCCAGCGGTGGCCGGATGTGACGGGGCCGGCTCGGGTGGAGCGGCGCTCGCAGAGACCTCCGGCGAGGTGCAGGGATGGCGGGGTGGCGAGGCGGCGCTTCCATGGCGGTGGCGGGGAGCAAGTCGCCGGCGGGAGGCGGCGCGTTGAGGCGCTCGGGATGAACCAGGCGGCGGGTCGCAGGCTTGCGGCGGCGGGGCGGATGGGCCTGGGCGGGCCCGCGACGGGCCACGGCCGGCCGCGCGGTGGGAGGACGCCGGCGGGACAGGTGGCGTCCTCCGGTTGGTCGCGGGCGCGGCGGCTGATGAGGTGTCGCCCCGTGATTGGTCTGGGCGACGTGGCGGCGGGGTGGACGCGTCCGCCTGCGAGACGGACATGTCCGGCGGCGCTGAGGGAGGAGTTTTTGGGTTTCGGGGAAAAGATCCGAGAACGAAAATGAAGGGGTCTATTTATAGAGGTAGAGGGAGCTAGGAAGCTCCAAATGAGTTGCTGTTTTCGGCCACGCGATCGTCATCGAATGACCGAGATGATGGAGGGGGTTTAGGTGGGTTTTGGGCCACTATGGAGGGGTGTTGGGCTGCAACACACACGAGACCTTTTCGGTCCCTCGGTTAACCGTTGGAGTATCAAACGAAGTCCAAATGGCACGGAACATGACAGGCGATCTACCAGTAGTAAACCAAGGCCGCATGACAAGTCTCGGTCCAATCCGAAACGTTTAACACCCGCACACGAAAAGAGGTAGAAAGGGACACTGGATGACATAGGAGCACCGGATTGCAAAATGGACAACGGGGAAAATGCTCGGATGCATGAGACGAACATGTATGCAAATGAAATGCACATGATGACATGATATGAAATGCATGACATGCAAGCAATGACAAGGCAACAACAGCGAATAACTGGAAGACACCTGGCACATCGGTCTCGGGGCGTTACAACCCAGCTATCAGCCTCTCCACGCACAGTCTACTTCCGATGGTGTCATTCGTTGACCACGTTGACCATGCCGCGCCGAGCGCATCCAAGGTGGTGGACGGCGGCGAGTCCTCGGACAACAATGAGTCAGAGATGGGAAGACGCGGGAGTTGAGTCGCAGACGAAGAGGTGTACGAGGGTTAACTAGTTCTAGTGCGGTGTGGTTCGGCAGTCGGTGGAGAAGAACAGGAGGTGTGGAGGGGTGGAGGGATGGCCTAGCCAATGGTGGAGTAGCGCTTCATAGCGAAGCGTGCTAAGCAGAGCTGCTAGCAGCAGGAGGTGGGAGGTGGTCCTGGCGGCGCTGGAGGAAGAAGATGAGAGATTGAAGATGGATGCCTGTCGTTGGATGTAAATCCAACGACTAACATGTCAGAATCATTTGTTGACTAAATTGACAACGACTTGCATTGGCTTCGACCTATTGGCCCACATTTCAGCCTCCAAAAATGTGGCACGTATTCAACCCATTTTTTCAGAATTTACAGTCTTTTTTGCGCGGTAGAATTTACAGTCAATTTGATCTTTTTTTGGAATTACAACCATTAGCTGGGCTGGGTGAACAAATAATGTAGCGTCCATGCGGCCCATTTATTTTATTTCCTAAAAAAATACAGGCCATTTGCACTTTCTCGAAATACACGATTTTGCTGGGCTAATTCTAATTATAATGTTGGGTTGGGCCAGCAATGTTATCAAAAAATAAAAAGGGGCCAAGCATTTTGTTATAAATATATTTAAATAATAAGTGATATTATTACATTCGTCCTTAAATCTTACCAAGCTTTTGTACACAATCACTAGGATTTTTGTGCCAAAACAATCCAGGATTTTATTTGTTAAGAAATTATTTTTATAAGTTAATAAGATGTGGGATATTGTTTTCTTACATATGTAAGTATCTGTTAAATATATGATGACAATAAAAATAGTATATAATAACATATGAAATATTTTTTTTAGAAAAACAGGGAGCATCTCCCCGGTTCCATTGCTGAGAACGAAACCACAACATATTCTGATACAGCAGCTCAAAGAGCAGTTCGAAAGCAAAGGTAGAAAAGCTACAAACTAGGGGGGTGGATGAACAAGTTCTCTGAATAACACAAATCACCCGAGTGGTGCCAAAGGCAGAGCGGATAGAGCACTCAAATGACACAAGGATGGTCCAGCGAAGCCTTCATGGTCTTCAGCCGAGGGGCCGTGTCAGCCTGCGGCGAACAGTAAGCAAGCAGAGAGACCGGGCTGGAAGGCGTAGCATGGTGGATGTCCCTCTTTTCGGCTCCAGGTGCCCATCATCTTCATCAGAGATCTTGAGACGAGCCCAGGGTCCAGCCCCAGAGCAGGTCAAGCCTTGTTCAGCCACAAGTGATCGCCAATGGTTTCTGGAGGGATCTTGTTAGGGTTTCCACGAAGCTCATCAACTTGTCCTTATCCGATCCGGAGGAGAGAATCGCCCAGTTCCTAACCATGTTCCTGATCAACCTCAAGACCCGCGGAATGGAAATCCAGGAGGTGTTACTGAAAATCATAGCATTTCTATATTTCCAGAGGCACCAAAGGACAGCTGAGCTAACAGTGTTTAAAATTGAGCACTTTTTGGTAGCAATCCAGAATCTGGCGACATATTCGAAGGATGAGCCAATCTGTCTAGAGAAATATTCCTCAATGTGGGCCCAGAGATGTTTAGAAACTATACATTCAAAAAATAGGTGAGAACAAGAATCTTGTTCCAAGAAGTAAACACAATCAAGGGGTTTGATGATGTGTCTCTTCCTAAGGTTATCCCTAGTCATCAATTAGTTTTTGGAGAGAAGCCAGAGAAATACATGAATTTTAGGGGGAACTCTCAATTTCCAGACAGCAGTGATAAACATGGGTTGAACCCCTCTAAAGTTGATAACATGATAGAGGGAGCTGGAGGAATACTTCCCCTTATTGTCCAGCTGCCAAATCAGGGCATCCGGCTCAGCAATAAAGGTAATGCTTTTGTTAAAGAGAGTTTTAGGCATTGACCATCCCAAACTTCATTGACACTTTTGTTAAGCTCATTGCGGACAGAGTAATTAGGCCAAAATTGGACTACTAGGGGGGATGTGCCAAACCAACTATCTTCCCAGAACCTTGTTCTGCTCCCATCCCCTATGTTCCATCTGTAGCCTAATTTCACAGCATGCATAATAGATTTTAATCCTTTCCAGAATCTAGAGGTCTTAGGGTTGGAGGAAGGGACAAAAATATTAGGTTTATTTCCTAGGTATTTATGGGCAATAAGAAGCTTCTAGGGTTTCAGGTCTTCCTCATAGAATCTTTTAATCCAAGACCCTAGAAGACAGATGTTAATTTCTTGGAGGTTAGGTATGCCTAGGCCTCCAAAATCTTTTTTCATAGAGACTAGGGCCCAATTAGCAAGGTGTAGCTTCGTATTTCCCTCAAAATCATTCCACAAGCAATGAGACATCTGAGAATTGATGAGGTTCACTGCCCATTTAGGGAACTTGAAGAAGGAGAGGAGATACACTGGAATGCTAGCCAAACAAGCTTGTATGAGGATCAATCTACCTCTGTAAGAGAGAAGTTTGCCCCTCCACCCAGCAATCCTTTTAATGATTTTATACAGAAGGGGTTGGATATCCTCTCTCCTCAGTTTATCATAGTGGAGAGGGATACTGTCGGTGTCAAAACTGGCGGATCTCGGGTAGGGGGTCCCGAACTGTGCGTCTAGGCGGATGGTAATAGGAGACAAGGGACACGATGTTTTTACCCAGGTTCGGGCCCTCTCGATGGAGGTAAAACCCTACTCCTGCTTGATTAATATTGATGATATGGGTAGTACAAGAGTAGATCTACCACGAGATCAAAGAGGCTAAACCCTAGAAGCTAGCCTATGGTATGATTGTTGTATGATGAAGTTGTCCTACGGACTAGAACCCTCCGGTTTATATAGACACTGGATAGGGTTAGGGTTACACAGAGTCGGTTACAATGGTAGGAGATCTTGAATATCCGCATCGCCAAGCTTGCCTTCCACGCCAAGGAAAGTCCCATCCGGACACGGGACGAAGTCTTCAATCTTGTATCTTCATAGTCCTGGAGTCCGGCTGAAGGTATAGTCCGGCTACCCGAACACCCCCTAATCCAGGACTCCCTCAGTAGCCCCTGAACCAGGCTTCAATGACGACGAGTCCAACGCGCAGATTGTCTTCGGCATTGCAAGGCGGGTTCCTCCTCCAAGTCCTTCAAGAAGATTTTAAACACCAAGGATAGTGTCCGGCTCTGCAAAATAAGTTTCCACATATTGCCATAGAGAGAATAATATCAACACAAATCTCATCTGCTGATGTATTCTGCAGCATGACATCACACTACGGCCAAGTCCTTTACTCGAATCGTTTTACTTTTCCACCTCAGCACATTTAGCGAGGCGGTTTCCTTGGCACGTCTTTGTCAAAGCAGAGATCGTGTCCCCCCCTTTTACGGGATTCTCATCAATACGGACGTGGGTAACCCAATCATGCCCATTAGCACGTTTCCTCGATTAAAGGCGAGTCCCAAACGGTTACAGGGAGGGCTCCTGTGTCACAGCCCTAGAATTTGTTTGTCATTAGTTGCATTAAGGCATTCATGCATCATGTTTAAAATTCATGAAACTTGAAATGGGGATGACAAACCCTAGCACTAAATAAAATGCAATTAGGATCAAAATAAAAATATTTTCAATAAACCCAGAATGCCCTTTAGAAAAGTTCATTATTTTTGTTAAAGGTGAAAACCCCTGCCATCAATGATGCACATATTTCTTGGCCATTCTGGATTTTTGAATTAAATCCTATTGTATTTGACCTTGGGCATTTAAATACTATAAATAATTTAAATGTTCAAATAAATGTTGGAAATTGTTAAGGGTCACTGAAATAATTCAGAAAGCACCCATAATTGTTTCCAGGATTTTATAAAATGATTTGATATTTTAAATCAAATCAAAACAAACTACAGAAAATAGAAAACAGAATTAAATAGAAATAAGAGAGAGAGAGCAGAAGATCTTACCTGGCGCTCACCTGGTAGCCCACCTGGCCCAGCAGCACGGCCCAGCCCGCCACCGCTACCCCCCCTGTCGTCTTCCTCCCCTCGCACCGAAGCAGCTCGGTGGCGGGCGCCGACGCCGCCCTGGCCACCTCCTGTTTGACACCGAGGCGCCCCGACGCGTCTAGATGGCGCCACTCACCTCCCTGCCTCTCTCCCTCACTCTCCCGCGCTCTCACCCCCTTCCCTGGATCTCTCCCTCTCTCGCCCGACCGCTACCGCCGCCGCCGTCCACTACCACCGCAGCCACCGCCGTCGTTTCGCCCTACTAGAGAGTCCATCGGCTCCGCCTAGTCCCCTGCTACCTCTCCGTTGAGACACGCGTCGTCGGATGCCCTGCTGCCTCGCCAGCGACCCGTCTTCTCCACGCACGGCCGCCGGACACCGTCTGTCGATTCGCCGTCTTCGCCGCCTCCCCGAGCTCGCCGTCTGCTCCAACCGACCCCCCGTGAGCTCCTCCACCGTTTCCCCCTCTTCCCCACTTCTTTTGATCGCCGTAGGCATCGCCCCTGGATGCCCGTAGCACGCCGCCGCCCGAGCTCGTCGTCGACGTAGCTCCGGTGACCATTTGGTCACCCAGGCGAGCCTAACGCGTTCGCAGCATTCCGTAGAGCATTCCTAGCGCAAGCCCCCTCCCGTTTGCATGCCGCAGCAGCTAACCCGTGGCCACCCGAACTCCGGCCGCCGCCTTGGAGCTCGCCGTTGCCAGCTCCGGCCTCCCCACGACCCAGCAACCGCACCGTTCGATGCGCGGGAGCAAGGGCTCTCCAACGAGCCCAAGCACGGCCTCGCCCGTGCCCTGTAGCGTGTTTCCGACGGCCGCCACCGTCCCGGGCCTCGCCGGCGTCGAGACGCCGGCGGGATTGACCCTACTGACCAGAGATTTGACCTCCCCTGGGTCCATGACAGGTGGACCCCGCCATCAGGTGATTAGCTTAATGCTAATCACCACCTAATCTAACCCCCTGACACCGACATGTGGGCCCTAGTGCCCCTAATCTTTAATTAAACTAAACTAACCCCCCTGTCTAACCTGTGTCACTGACGTGTGGACCCCACACGTCAGGTTTGACCCGAGCCAGCCCAGTTGACTTTGCTGACGTCATAGTGACGTGGTGCTGACGCCATAATTCATTTCTGGATTTATATTATTCAGGAAATTCCAGAAAATTGTAAAAACTTCTAAAAATCATAGAAATTCAACCGTAACTCCAAATTAAATAATTTATATATGAAAAATTATCAGAAAAATTCAAGGAATCCATCTGTACCATTTTCATGCATGTTTGAACAATGTTTGTCCTCTGTTTTGGACAAAACCAATAAAGGGCATTTGAATAATCACATATGGAGTTTGAATTTGAATCTTGTATTCAAACCAACTTCATTTAATCTGTTGCTAGTTGCATTAGCTCAAAACACATTCATATTGCCATGTCATAGTATGCATCATATTGTGCATTGCATTGATCGTGTTTCTTCTGTGTTTGCCGGTGTTGTTCCCCCTCGATAGACGTTGTACCGATGATGTGATCGTTGACACTGATGAAGACTCAATATTATCTTCAGAAGTGCCAGGCAAGCAAACCCCCCTTGTTCATTCCGATAAAATCCCACTCTCTCGCTCCTGCTCTCTTTTACTGCATTAGGACAACACCGATTCAACTGTTACATGCTGCGGTAGTTGAACCCCTTTATCCTTTGCATGACCTGTCATTGCCACAGTAAATAGATGAAACCCACTAGCATGAGTAGGAGTTGTTTGAGCCCTGGTGTGCCTACTCATTCATGCTTGTTTGTCATTCCTGCTACTGCTTAGAGTTGAGTCAGGTCTGATTCATCGGGGATGAATCAGAGGCGTGTGAACATGTCCTACTGTGTGTGAGCTAAGTGTGTGAACACGATTTGGTAAAGGTAGCGGTGAGAGGCCATGTAGGAGTACATGGTGGGTTGTCTCATTGCAGCCGTCCTCAGGAACTGAGTTCTGTGTTTGTGATCCATGACCAGTTACTACCACACATTGGGTTCCGGTAACTCGACCCCTCTCGACTTATTAATCAACATGATCTCTGTCCAGGAGTTGCAACTAGTTTCTGGTGTTTGTAGGTAGTGTTAGTAGTCTACCAAGTGGCACCCGGTACAGGTGGGCTTGGGACAGACTAGGCACAGTGGCACGGTGTACCAAGTGGCACCCGGATGGTGGGCTTGGGAACCCTGCTCACATCGTTTGGGGCCGTGAGCGACACCCCGGCCGGATCTCCTTGCGGATGGAACCCGAATAGGCGATAAACCTGGACTAGAGACTTGTTCGGTTAGTCAGGTCGTGGCTGACTCCCTCGCCCGGCTTCCGCTTGAAGGTTGCCGAGGTACATGACGTGTACAGGGCGATAAGTGGCGAAAGCGTGTGTGAAGAAGTACACCCCTGCAGGGTTATCATTATCTATTCGAATAGCCAGATTCCTCGGATATGGAAACTTGGACCCCTTGCATAGTTCATAGACAAGTGAAAGTGGATACTCTAAAATATGCAAGATAAGCGTGAGTGCTATGGATGGCATTCTCGTAGGGAGACGAGAGCGGATCCATAGTGGTGTATTGATATGGTGAATATGTGGACTCGTGTGCGCCACCTCAAAGAGTTGCTTGCCGTCGTAGTTCAGGATAGCCACCGAGTCAAAGCTGGCTTGCTGCAGTTAAACTCCACCACCCCCTTTGTTGATAATGATGCATATGTAGATAGATCTGATGTAAGTCTTGCTGGGTACATTTGTACTCACGTTTGCCTATTTTATGTTTTTGCAGAGAGACTTCAGTCTCACTAGTAGTTCCGCTTGGACTTCGACGTTTAGCTTGTTACCTCAGCTACGATCTTGTGCCCTCGGCAGGATCTGGTAGATAGTCAGGCTTCTCAGCCTTTTTCATTTATAGATGTCTGTACTCAGACATGATAGCTTCCGCTTGTGCTTGATTTGTATGCTCTGAGTGTTGGGTCATGAGACCCCCGTTTGTAATATCTCGCTCCTCGGAGCCTAATAAAATACTTGAGTTGTAGAGTCATTTGGTGATACCATGTTGTATTTGCACATATCGAGCATATTGTGTGTATGTTATTGAAATGCTTGGTATGTGTGGGATCTGACTATCTAGTTGTCTATCCTTAGTAGCCTCTCTTACCGGGAAATGTCTCCTAGTGTTTCCACTGAGCCATGGTAGCTTGCTACTGCTCCGGAACACTTAGGCTGGCCGGCATGTGTCCTTCTTCGTTCCTGTGTCTGTCCCTTCGGGGAAATGTCACGCGATGAATACCGGAGTCCTGCTAGCCCGCTACAGCCCGGTTCACCGGAGTCCTGCTAGCCCAGTGCTACAGCCTGGATTCACTCGCTGATGACCGACACATTCGATGCTGGGTCATGGATGCCTGTCCCTGTAAGTTAGTGGCACTTTGGGTTCACGACTAGCCATGTCAGCCCGGGTTCTTTGTCATATGGATGCTAGCGACACTATCATATACGTGAGCCAAAAGGCGCAAACGGTCCTGGGCCAGGTAAGGTGGCACCCGTGGGAATACCGTGCGTGAGGCCGCAAAGTGATATGATGTGTTACATGCTAGATCGGTGTGACTTAGGATCGGGGTCCTGACAGCGTTGGTATCAGAGCTTGACTGCCTGTAGGATTACCAAGCCATACTGGTCGAAGTTGAGTCTAGAAATTCTTTAGTTATATAAGGGAATTGATTGTGGGATGGAACGTAAGGCTCTTTTTACTCCTTATACCTTATGCCTTCTGATCCGAGTCATCTTATCCTTCCTACGGGGTTAAGAACTAGGCCTTCTCTTCTTTCTATCAGGATCACGTGTTACTAATCTGTAGACTTATAAGATTGTTGGATTTAAGCCTCGGTCAGTTCCTACTACTTCCGTATGTTAATTGTTGATCTCCAAACCTTGATATTGTGCTTCTGAGTGGTTATACCACCATTTTTGTAGCATGTCTCAAATCTTTTTGAGCATTTATAGCCGTTATGCTGTCCGAGTCATCCCAGGTTTCTAAATAGTCTGAAGCAATTTGCAAATCCCTTCTTCCCGTTCCCGATGTCCTTTTGGTCAGATTAATCACACAAATTAGTGAGTTGAGGTACTTTATTGTCTTGACATATATGTTGGAGCTGGTATTATGACCCTAGGTGTCTTAGGGGATCATCTAGTAATTTAGCCATGATTTGTGTCCCAGTGTGATGATTCTGGCCTTTATTCTCGAAAGCATTCCGTGATGCTACTTAGTAGTAGGTATTCTATTCCTGGGTTTTGAACCCGAGATTCACCCTACTTACTTCATGTTGATAGTAATTGCTAGCTCCCTTAGGTTATTAGTAACCTTTGCGATAGTCCTTGAAGTCCGTGGTATCTTCTTCTTCCAAATACCATGAACTACTTATGGCAGAAGTTCCTCGCTGAACTGAACGATCACAACCAGAGTGCTCTTGATGAGTTCTCCATTATACATCGTGGCTCTGCCAGTTCTACCTTTCTGCGTGGGTTATCCGGAAGAAATATGTCGACTTCGTTCGCCATGCTAAACCATGCATCCACAACTCAGAAAATCGTATGTTCCTTCAAGTTGTCCCTTTTTAGTTGTCTTCTGACCCTTGTTTATCAATTGATAGTCAAGAGTATGCGTGCAATCGTTCATCGATACCTATTACTCTTGTGGTCCGTCAAGCCATTCTATTTCGGAATGACTAGGAGAAACGAACTCCAGTACCTCATCCATATCTAGGATTGGGTCAAAACAATTGTACTCCGCAGATCAAAATGCCAATCCAGCTTTTGCTCTGTTCTACCTTGATGTGTTACCCTCTTTATGTCAGGATTGTCATGAGAATTGCACCACCTCTTATGAACTCTTGACACAGTGATACTTGTCTCCATCATTATTCATTTCTCGGTTCCTGTGTTGTTATAACCGGAATGCCGACAAGTGAATCGTGATGTGTGAATTCAATACTCCTAGCAACCTTGTTGCTTGGTAGTTAATGGACAATAACCTCATTCTTAGCATGTTGATTTTTGAATCATCGCCCTAAGGTTGATTGTGCTACCTAGTCCTTATTTCCTGGTGCACTCTTTGATTGATGAGTTAGGATTTTGTCAAGTCCTCGCTCATTTGATCATATCATCTTGCCCTAAAAAGAAAGATTGCTCTCGAGCTTAGTAACATACCGGTGGTCCGTGATTTTCCGAATATCTTCTCAGAAGTATCACCAGGTTGTCCCCTGACTGTTATGTTGAGCTCGTGATCCAGTTGGTTTCTTGTGAACCACCCTCTCTCCAAGATCGGTGTTAGATATCCCTGAGCTAGTTGGTTAAGCTAGACAACAACTTGGAGAATTGGAAGATAAAAGCTTGCCTAACTTAGTTCGTTCCAAAGGGATATTCTTGTGTAGTGTGTGTTGAAGAAAGATGATATCTTCATCAATTGATCCTTGAGACCAGTTGCTGGAGCTATTGTCTTGCCAAAACTTTGATTTGAGTGTGGGCTATTCTCAAATCAAATCAGAACCAACAATGTTCGTAATGTTGTCTTACTCGTGGATTTTCCTCGAGCATACACCATTATATCTTTTGGGTCTGACCAATACTGTCACCTTGTTCACATAGTGATGGAATTCCATCTCCATGGAAATCCTGATAACTTGTCGTTGAGCCCATCAGCAGCATTTTGTCTAATCCATGATTCGTGTTGAACATCCAGCTAGTGTTGGAAACTTTTATAAGCATTATCTTCATGTCCCGTGCATGAAGCATATGTTCGGATGTAAGAAGTGACTTCCTCCAGTTTATGTGCATTTGATGCAAGATGCCGCCGTGGATTTGAGAAAGTCAATGTTGTTTCCTTTGGAATCATCCCAAATCAGTCATGCATACGTGCGAAGTATTCTGTGGTTTGGAGACTTGCAACCTCCATTCCATATGTATATCCTAGCACACCAAGCCACTGATTGAGTTGTTCAAAGATAAAGGAGTCTGTCCAAGGTAAACTCTTTGGATTTCCATGCGTGGAGACTTCGATGTCATTAATGATGGTTCCCCCTCCTGAACTCGGTAGTGTTTTATTATAAGACTACTTTGTGGTCATGCTTGTCTTGGACAACATGTTCACATGTTGTAGCAGAACCGGCTCGTGTTTTTGGAGCTTACTATCGTAGTTCATTCCCCGAGAATCTCGCAACGTCATCTCGTCGATTTGTGTTGCAAACTTTCGTTTTTCTTCCTAGACTCGATGAGTCTGGAATATCCTGACACCAACCAGATCTGAATCTCAGGCAGATATGATGGTTTGGAACATTTCCCAAGAACTATAATACTGGTCTTGCGATAACCGGTAAAGTGGATGTCATGGCCAACACACCCAGCCGGAAGACCTATTATTGTAGTAACTTGATTGAGGAAGCTGGCCACCTTCCCATAAGGACTTCGTAGGATTTACTCCCTAGTTGTTCCTTATGATTCTTGTGCTCCCGAAGTCCGACCTTTACTTGATGTTCTAGATATCCAACCATAATTATCTATGGATTACGCTAGCACATCAAGGAGAACATTAGGAGCGGAGTGCTAAATGTCTCTCGGTCGATCGTCCAGATTTTGTCTCCTTGGCCTCGCTAAGGTGAAATCTGAGAAGGTGTTATCTTCCTTTGCATCTGCATCATCCATCATTAGCCATCATGGTAGCATGTTGTGTTGTCAGCACCCGTGACACAGATGTTGATAAAACCTTGATGATTGTGGAAATGCTCAAGTTCTTGAGAGCACGCACAAGCGCTACGTGTTATCATCGGCATTAACTGGGATTCCTCTCAGTTTCCTCGGCAATGCTATGACCTTTTCAACAGTGAATTCACTCTCTATTGTTGGGTTCTTCCCTAGTTACCAGAATCATTCCCAGCATTTGCATTTTGTTCCCAGCTTGCACCGCCAATGTGCCATTCTACCATGGGTCTTTTCCATTTTCATCCATTACGTTGTCTTCAACAAGGTAATCCACATCATCCAAGTCTGAGTATGCCATTCTACCGACCCCCTCCAAACGATTGCTCGAGAATTGCCTTAGGCTGGTTTAAAGAGTTTCAATGATCTTTAAATCAAAGGTAATTCTTTTTGCCACTTGGATATTTCTACGAGTCACCTTCTCTAAGGTGCATCGTTATGGTATCATGGCAATTCAACTCCTCGCTACGTTGACAACCGGTCACCACATTCTTAAGTCTGAAATTGTTGTCTACCTAGTGAACCTTTATCATCTGCTTCACTCCATTCCTATGGATGTATGCTTCATCTCTCAGCTCGAGAGATGTTGCTATGTCTCATTCCGTGAGTTAATCCTGAGTTGTTCGATCTTCGAGAAGAACGATTCTTTTAGGGTCTTTCTTTTCCTCTCGTTGTCATGTTAGTTGGAGTTCCCAAGGCAAGACTTCGAGACAATGATGGTGAACGAATCAACGTTCAATTGAAGTGCAACCTGGATCGTGAAGATTGTACTAGTTTGCGTTCCCCCTTCACCTTACCCTACGCTTGAATCTCGGGACGAGATTTTTGTTTAGTGGGGGTGAGTTGTCATAGCCCTAGAATTTGTTTGTCATTAGTTGCATTAAGGCATTCATGCATCATGTTTAAAATTCATGAAACTTGAAATGGGGATGACAAACCCTAGCACTAAATAAAATGCAATTAGGATCAAAACAAATTTTTTTCAATAAACCCAGAATGCCCTTTAGAAAAGTTCATTATTTTTGTTAAAGGTGAAAACCCCTGCCATCAATGATGCACATATTTCTAGGCCATTCTGGATTTTTGAATTAAATCCTATTGTATTTGACCTTGGGCATTTAAATACTATAAATAATTTAAATGTTCAAATAAATGTTGGAAATTGTTAAGGGTCACTGAAATAATTCAGAAAGCACCCATAATTGTTTCCAGGATTTTATAAAATGATTTGATATTTTAAATCAAATCAAAACAAACTACAGAAAATAGAAAACAAAATTAAATAGAAATAAGAGAGAGAGAGCAGAAGATCTTACCTGGCGCTCACCTGGTAGCCCACCTGGCCC
>NC_041382.1:265119795-265142714 GCF_002162155.2 Triticum dicoccoides | reverse complement strand
AGCTCGGTGGCGGGCGCCGACGCCGCCCTGGCCACCTCCTGCTTGCCACCGAGGCGCCCCGACGCGTCTAGATGGCGTCACTCACCTCCCTGCCTCTCTCCCTCACTCTCCTGCGCTCTCACCCCCTTCCCTGGATCTCTCCCTCTCTCGCCCGACCGCTGCCGCTGCCGCCGTCCACTACCACCGCAGCCACCGCCGTCGTTTCGCCCTACTAGAGAGTCCATCGGCTCCGCCTAGTCCCCTGCTACCTCTCTGTTGAGACACGCGTCGTCGGATGCCCTGCTGCCTCGCCAGCGACCCGTCTTCTCCACGCACGGCCGCCGGACACCGTCTGTCGATTCGCCGTCTTCGCCGCCTCCCCGAGCTCGCCGTCTGCTCCAACCGACCCCCCGTGAGCTCCTCCACCGTTTCCCCCTCTTCCCCACTTCTTTTGATCGCTGTAGGCATCGCCCGTAGATGCCCGTAGCACGCCGCCGCCCGAGCTCGTCGTCGACGTAGCTCCGGTGACCATTTGGTCACCCCGGCGAGCCTAACGCGTTCGCAGCATTCCGTAGAGCATTCCTAGCGCAAGCCCCCTCCCGTTTGCATGCCGCAGCAGCTAACCCTTGGCCACCCGAACTCCGGCCGCCGCCTTGGAGGTTGCCGTCGCCAGCACCGGCCTCCCCACGACCCAGCAACCGCACCGTTCGACGCACGGGAGCAAGGGCTCTCCAACGAGCCCAAGCACGGCCTCGCCCGTGCCCTGTAGCGTGTTTCCGACGGCCGCCACCGTCCCGGCCCTCGCCGGCGTCGAGACGCCGGTGGGATTGACCCTACTGACCAGAGATTTGACCTCCCCTGGGTCCATGACAGGTGGACCCCGCCATCAGGTGATTAGCTTAATGCTAATCACCACCTAATCTAACCCCCTGACACTGACATGTGGGCCCTAGTGCTCCTAATCTTTAATTAAACTAAACTAACCCCCCTGTCTAACCTGTGACACTGACGTGTGGACCCCACACGTCAGGTTTGACCCGAGCCAGCCCAGTTGACTCTGCTGACGTCACAGTGACGTGGTGCTGACGCCATAATTCATTTCTGGATTTATATTATTCAGGAAATTCCAGAAAATTGTAAAAACTTCTAAAAATCATAGAAATTCAACCGTAATTCCAAATTAAATAATTTATATATGAAAAATTATCAGAAAAATTCAAGGAATCCATCTGTACCATTTTCATGCATGTTTGAACAATGTTGGTCCTCTGTTTTGGACAAAACCAATAAAGGGCATTTGAATAATCACATATGGAGTTTGAATTTGAATCTTGTATTCAAACCAACTTCATTTAATCTGTTGCTAGTTGCATTAGCTCAAAACACATTCATATTGCCATGTCATAGCATGCATCATATTGTGCATTGCATTGATCGTGTTTCTTCTGTGTTTGCCGGTGTTGTTCCCCCTCGATAGACGTTGTACCGATGATGTGATCGTTGACACTGATGAAGACTCAATATTATCTTCAGAAGTGCCAGGCAAGCAAACCCCCCTTGTTCATTCCGATAAAATCCCACTCTCTCGCTCCTGCTCTCTTTTACTGCATTAGGACAACACCGATTCAACTGTTACATGCTGCGGTAGTTGAACCCCTTTATCCTTTGCATGACCTGTCATTGCCACAGTAAATAGATGAAACCCACTAGCATGAGTAGGAGTTGTTTGAGCCCTGGTGTGCCTACTCATTCATGCTTGTTTGTCATGCCTGCTACTGCTTAGAGTTGAGTCAGGTCTGATTCATCGGGGATGAATCAGAGGCGTGTGAACATGTCCTACTGTGTGAGCTAAGTGTGTGAACACGATTTGGTAAAGGTAGCGGTGAGAGGACATGTAGGAGTACATGGTGGGTTGTCTCATTGCAGCCGTCCTCAGGAACTGAGTTCTGTGTTTGTGATCCATGACCAGTTACTACCACACATTGGGTTCCGGTAACTCGACCCCTCTCGACTTATTAATCAACATGATCTCTGTCCAGGAGTTGCAACTAGTTTCTGGTGTTTGTAGGTAGTGTTAGTAGTCTACCAAGTGGCACCCGGTACAGGTGGGCTTGGGACAGACTAGGCACAGTGGCATGGTGTACCAAGTGGCACCCGGATGGTGGGCTTGGGAACCCTGCTCACATCGTTTGGGGCCGTGAGCGACACCCCGGCCGGATCTCCTTGCGGATGGAACCCGAATAGGCGATAAACCTGGACTAGAGACTTGTTCGGTTAGTCAGGTCGTGGCTGACTCCCTCGCCCAGCTTCCGCTTGAAGGTTGCCGAGGTACATGACGTGTACAGGGCGATAAGTGGCGAAAGCGTGTGTGAAGAAGTACACCCCTGCAGGGTTATCATTATCTATTCGAATAGCCGGATTCCTCGGATATGGAAACTTGGACCCCTTGCATAGTTCATAGACAAGTGAAAGTGGATACTCTAAAATACGCAAGATAAGCGTGAGTGCTATGGATGGCATTCTCGTAGGGAGACGAGAGCGGATCCATAGTGGTGTATTGATATGGTGAATATGTGGACTCGTGTGCGCCACCTCAAAGAGTTTCTTGCCGTCGTAGTTCAGGATAGCCACCGAGTCAAAGCTGGCTTGCTGCAGTTAAACTCCACCACCCCCTTTGTTGATAATGATGCATATGTAGATAGATCTGATGTAAGTCTTGCTGGGTACATTTGTACTCACGTTTGCCTATTTTATGTTTTTGCAGAGAGACTTCAGTCTCACTAGTAGTTCCGCTTGGACTTCGACGTTTAGCTTGTTACCTCAGCTACGATCTTGTGCCCTCGGCAGGATCTGGTAGATAGTCAGGCTTCTCAGCCTTTTTCATTTATAGATGTCTGTACTCAGACATGATAGCTTCCGCTTGTGCTTGATTTGTATGCTCTGAGTGTTGGGTCATGAGACCCCTGTTTGTAATATCTCGCTCCTCGGAGCCTAATAAAATACTTGAGTTGTAGAGTCATTTGGTGATACAATGTTGTATTTGCACATATCGAGCATATTGTGTGTATGTTATTGAAATGCTTGGTATGTGTGGGATCTGACTATCTAGTTGTCTATCCTTAGTAGCCTCTCTTACCGGGAAATGTCTCCTAGTGTTTCCACTGAGCCATGGTAGCTTGCTACTGCTCCGGAACACTTAGGCTGGCCGGCATGTGTCCTTCTTCGTTCCTGTGTCTGTCCCTTCAGGGAAATGTCACGCGATGAATACCTGAGTCCTGCTAGCCCGCTACAGCCCGGTTCACCGGAGTCCTGCTAGCCCAGTGCTACAGCCTGGATTCACTCGCTGATGACCGACACGTTCGATGCTGGGTCATGGATGCCTGTCCCTGTAAGTTAGTGCCACTTTGGGTTCACGACTAGCCATGTCAGCCCGGGTTCTTTGTCATATGGATGCTAGCGACACTATCATATACGTGAGCCAAAAGGCGCAAACGGTCCCGGGCCAGGTAAGGTGGCACCCGTGGGAATACCGTGCGTGAGGCCGCAAAGTGATATGATGTGTTACATGCTAGATCGGTGTGACTTAGGATCGGGGTCCTGACATCCTGGTATTCAACCTCTTATAAAGAGACCAAGGCCTTACTCCTTTTTCCAATCTCAAATGAGTTCGCCCGTCGCCTCGAGTTCCAACACCCTAGGCTCTAGATTCCAGGCGCTTCGGACCTTCGACAATGTCTGGTTCCGACCTTCAAGGCCGATGGATGCCCTCCTCCGTTACGGAGGAGGACGTGCTAAAGTTGAGAGAGGCTAAGTTCTTGACCGCTGAAATTTCGCATAGGTTGCTTGCTCAAAGGCAGGCTATTCCCAGTCCCCAGCCCGGTGAGAGCGTAGTGTTCATGTATCACTTCCTTCGGGGGTTAGGCTTCCCGATGGATCCCTTCGTGAGGGGGCTGCTATTTTATTACGGGCTGGAATTTCACGACTTAGCTCTGGAGTCCATCCTCCACATTTCCTAATTCATCGTTGTGTGCGAAGCGTTCCTCCGTGTTACTCCTCACTTCGGATTATGGCTCAAGACTTTTGGAGTGGAGCCGAAGATGATCGAGGGACGGCACGCAGAGTGCGGAGGCGCTGTCATAAGTAAGAATGCTGATGCTCCATGGCCCGAGGGCTCCTTTCAAGAGGAGCTCGGCTTGTAGCAACAAGAATGGTTCTATATCACCGCTCCCAGGAGCGCCAAGTGGGCGGCGCCTCCTGCCTTTCGCTCGGGTCCCCCATCACGGCTAGCGTCATGGGTCAACAAAGGATTAGATTGGGGGTTATCCAAAGACGTGCCCTTGTTGCAGGGTCGCATCAGGGATCTCTTAGAAAGAGACCTCAACCTGGTCAAGGTGGCGCAGGTCATGCTGATTCGCTGAACGCTGCCCAGCAAACGTCGCTCCCTTCGTCTGTGGGAGTTTAATCCGGAGGGACCACGAGCTCTCCCACATTTTATGGGTGCAACGCCCATGGAGATGTATAAACTGTTCTTCGGATCACAAATGATGTGTCCGGATTTGACCGAGGACGCAGGCCTAAGCTGCAATCACCCGGATACCCAAGTAAGTAACCTTGTGCCCGGAACTACTATCCATATAATCGTCATAAACTTGCCCCTAAAAGAGTTGTCCTTTTAAACAGGAGTGGATAGCGAAGGCAAAGCTGATCAGGTGTCCGGCTCCCCTTCCCGAAACCAGGCCGGATCCCGTGCTTGTCAGGATGTTGAAGATAATGCCTTTGGAGGGAAGTAAGGGGAAGGACAAGGGAACTATGGCCTCCTCGAAGGAGGCTGCTCCGAAGGGAGGAACCGACAATTCCTCTCCTAAGGGGAAGAAGAGGTCCGCCTCTGACGGCCCGGAGACCATGGCCTCGAAGCGAGGGAGAAAATCCTCATCAGAGGGTCCGACACCGGGGAGTTCCTCGGCCGAACTATGCCCTCAAAGGGATCAGCCCTCTAGCGAGCCGTAAGTAGAGAGAGGTTTTCCTTTTGAGGGATGAGAGAAATCCTTGATTTATATCTGAGAAGATTAACCGAAATTTTACCTTGTAGCTCGGACCTCAGCCCTTCTCAGCAGAGCTCTTCTTCGGGGGATCTTCTTCCGGAGATGATGGAGAGCGGGACGCCTCCCCCTGCCGTACCGCCTAGCGAGGCGGGCGACCCTGAGGTGTCTTCGCGAAGGGTTTCTCTGAATCCGGCAGGGGCGGAAGATAGCTATGTGGCCCCCAAGGTTCTCCACGTCCGGCCTTCGAAAGAGGCCATAGGACAAGTCCGGCACCGTCTGGTGCTCGGCCGGAGGAGCTAAAGATTCTGTTGGGGCGAGCTTCTATCTCAGAGGAGCACCGTGCATTGATGGGCACGGTGATTGAAAGGATTTCATCCGCAGAAAGCGGATTGCATGAGGCCGTCAAAAGTTTACTGACGGGTTTTGAGGTATGTTAGATAATGTACACTTTTGTCAGTTGCGCATAAGTAAGATGCGCCCTGTCTAGATAGTAGCCCCTGGGACTCTACGCGTTGTCAAGAAATGACAGCACGCAGAGGATCATAATCCCAGGTCTAAGATGTCGCCTTTGAATGTAGGTGGCGAGGTGTCCGGAATCAAGCCGAACTGATGATGTGGCCGAACTAAAGCGGCAACTGGACGTGGCAGATGCCGACATCGCGCTTGTCAACAAGCGGCTTGATGAGGCTCAAGGTATGTAATTCTTCGGGCGACATCAGGTAAGAGGAGCTTCATGCCAGTGTCTTACAATGTGTGTGCTTGACGCAGATGGTACGACCGCCGTGGAGAATCTTAGGGAAGAACTTGCCCGAGCTAAGGAGCAAGCCAGAAAAAGCGATGCGGCTGCCGAGAAGGCCCTTGAAGAGCTGAGAGCCAAACAGGCTGCTCACTGCCGAAGCAAAGAAGAGATGGCCGAGATGGCCGAGAAGTTAAAGAGTGCTGCAGACCGTTGCAAACTTCTTGAGAAAGAAGACCGGGTGAGACAGACGGACTTAGAGAAGGCCGTTGCCGATGCCAAGGACGCTCGCTCTGTGATGAGAGCTGCGAAGGAGGAGCTGCGTCAGGCCAAACAGATTGCGGCTGGAAAGCCCTTTATGCTGCGGAGGAAGTTTTGTGATCCGAAGTTTGCTCCGTTGGACCGGATGTGGAGTGTGGAGGACACCTATCTATATTTGGCAGCAAGTGCTGCTGATGCGACCGAACACTTTCGAGATCTAAAAGATCGCGAAGTGGAAAAGCTTTTCTGGTCACAGTTCCACAATCTAGAGTGTCCACTGGCAGTGGACGATTGCCTGGCTCAATGGGCCAAACTGAATAGATTGTCCGGACTCGCCATGAAGTACGTCATGGGTCATCTGTGGCCTGGGAGATCAGAGCCGAAGAGTTATTTCAGCTTGGTGCAGCAATTCCTTGACACGGTGCCGCGTATCAATGCGATGAAGAGGTCAGCATGCATAGAGGGCGCACGGATGGCTCTTGCCCGTGTCAAGACATACTGGGTAGAGATGGAGACCACCGTTGTTGCGTCCCAAGATTCGGACAAAAGCCGAGTACCCTCCGAGCACTATTTTCAGGAAGTCCTTGAAGGCGCTCGTGTAATAGAGACTCGGTGCTTGAAGGATGCTATGTTATGATAGCATATGTAATTATAAAGCAATATTTTGATAAATTATAGTGGCCTTTTATACTTGTGCCTTCAAGTATTGGGAACACCTCCTGTGCGGCCGTTTTAAGATATATATATATATATATATAAGATCTGAAAGATGGCAGTCGTTGGCTTCAGCCCCCACGCACATAGTGCGGGGGTGCTCGTAGAAGACGCATTTTCACACTTAACCAAACGTCTTGGTCCTACAAAGGAGGTGATAGCGCAGCGCGCCAGGCAGCCGGACTATAATGCTTTAACACTTTCACTTAGCCATAGGAGCTTGACAGTGGGACTATTTAGGTAGCCTCTTGGTGGCGACTGCGCTCGCCCGAGTTCGGGGCGCGTATGTGCCTGGCCGGGAAACAGCCCTTCGTTAAAACGGAGGAATCCTATAGATTCCGATAGGTCATCGGGTGGCTGACCAGTCTCACGCTACATCATGATAGTCAGTTTTTGACTTTCTCTACTAAGGCGCTCGCCCGGCCTAACCAGGGCACAATCGTAGTAGTTCTCCTGGTGCTACCTTAGCCGATAGAGCGGAACGTAAGGTAGCCGAACTCAGGAGCCGGGCAACCCAACATTTGACCAAAGACATGATTCGGAGCTGATGCATATAATGCCAAAACCCGCGACGCCGAACACTCCCTAAGGTGTTCGGTCTTTATGAGTGCGGGCAAAACAACACTCTTTATTAAAAAGCCCCTAGTGTCCAGGTACGCGCAAAAATTCTGACGTGGCCACATGCCAAGACGCCAGCCTCCTCCTTGGTTATATCAGAGAAAACTGGGGGATATGTAGCAACAAGAGACAATAAAATAGGTTTACGCAGGGTCTTAATCTAAATAGAATCCTTAGGACGGGTCCCTACTGCACGTCTGCACCTGTGTCTCTGTTGTGCCGTATCCTGGACGGGCGCCGCACGACGTTCATCTGCGAAAGAGAGGAACTGAGCTGAAAATGGGTCGTGCCGAACAAAAGTTTAAAATAAGCAAAGTATAAAGTAAAATATATAGAACTGAGCTTTATTGTCTCTTATTGTATATGTACGGAGCCCCTAGTGCGGGGGTATATGGCCACTAAGCCTGCATCAATGATGATTTTGTACCGAACTCGTCTATCCGCATTCGTGGTCTTTAATGACCTATTCCGAAATTTTTGGCCAGTGAAGCCATTTTACTGTGGGGCTGTCAAAGCGGCCGCACAGTCCTCCGCTTGGGGGAGGGGCACATCAATGCTTCCCCTTCAAAGAGATGATGCCTCGTGGACCGGGCATCTTAAGCGTTAGAGATGCATAATGCAGTATTGCATTAAAGCGGGCGAAAGCTTCGCGTCCCAGTAGTGCTTGATAGCGACTGGAGAATGGGACGATGTGGAAGGTCAGCTTTTCACGGCGGAAGTTATCAGTAGAGCCGAATATAACTTCGAGCCAGAGAAAACCCATGCAATGGGTGTCCGGACCAGGCGTGACCCCTTGAAAGGCGGTTTTGCTGCGGCGGATTCTTGCTGGGTCTATCCACATGTGGCGGATTCTGTCCTGATATATCAGGTTTAGTCCACTGCCGCCGTCCATAAGGACATTTGAAAACTGGAGTCCGCCAATTATTGGATCGAGTACCAAGGCAGTCCAGCCTACGTTCCTGATACTTCTAGAATAATCCAGCTGATCGAAGATGATTGGTTTTGACAACCAACGGCGGGACCCCTTTGGGATAAGTTGTATGGTGCATACCTTTATGGGCACCGCACGTTTTGTTATGTGAAGTAAGTTTACTGTTTTTACTTCTTGTGGGGAGTTCTTTTGTTTCCTGGTGCTCTGCTTTTGGGGTTCGTCCTCGTCTTCGCTTGGTGTGTTGAGCCCCTTGTGTTCGGCATTGAGTCTACCGGATTGTTTGAAAACCCAACAATCTCTGTGGGTATGGTTAGCAGGCTTACCGGAGGTACTGTGTATTTGACATATCTGTCCAGGATTTTGTTTACGTTGGATGGATCATGCCTGTTATCCTGGAGGGGTGGCTTTGTCTGATTCTATCGTGAGCTTTTGAATCCGGCGTTGACTGCCGTTCTCTTTGGACTTTTTTCCTTAGTCCGGCGATGGTCCTTGTTGCGTCGCGGTTTTCCTTTTCCATCCCTAGTTTCGGATGTACTTGGGTCACTGGGGCTGCATCTTGCCAACCAGCTGTCCTCTCCTGCACAAAAGCGGGTCATGAGGCTTGTTAGTGTGGCCATTGTTCTTGGATTTTCTTGGCCGAGGTGTCTGGCGAGCCATTCGTCTTGGACGTTATACCTGAAAGGTGCTAAGGCTTCGGCGTCCGGACAGTCGACTATTTGATTCTTTTTAGTGAGGAATCTATTCTAGAATTGCCGAGCTGATTCTCCGGGCTATTGAGTTATGTGACTATGATCGTCTGCATCCGGAGGGCGGACATAGGTCCCTTGAAAATTTGCTCGGAAAGCGTCCTCGAGTTCTTCCCAACTTCCGATTGTGTTTTCAGGAAGGCTTTTAAGCCAATGCCGGGCTGGCCCTTTAAGCTTAAGGGGTAAGTATTTTATGGCGTGGAGGTCATCTCCTCTAGCCATATGTATGTGGAGGTTATAATCCTCGATCCAGACTCCAGGGTCTGTTGTTCCATCGTATGCCTCTATGTTTACGGGTTTGAATCCCTCTGGAAATTCATAGTCCAGGACCTCATCGGTGAAACATAGGGGGTGTGCGTCGCCCCTGTATTTGGTGTGCCGGATTCTGATGATGGCTTTATTGCATTGCTTACGAGAGCTTGCTTTCTTGGCCCGTAAATGGACCTGTCTGGGCCCTGATGCAAATCCTTAAGTGGGTCGCATGCCGATTTAAGTGCGGCGCCGCTTGCCGCTTTATGCTGGCCATGGGGTCGTCTATCCGACCGTGTGGCTTTCTTATTTTTTGAATGCAAGGGCTCTAGGGCCTCTTTGTCGAATTCGGGCAGTAGCTTTCTCTTCGAATAGCTTGTAGTGCGGCGGCTGTCGCCGTATTTATTTGCGGTATTGATTACTTTGCTCCATCGGATCCTGAGTGCATCTTCCGCTATTTTTAGCTTCCGCTTCTGCTTTTTCAGGCTGCGTGCTATTGCAACGAGCCTCTTGTGGAGATTCTTCTGCTTCGTGGGTTTATCCGGCGTAAGGTCGTCCAGAGTGCCGTTTTCGTTGGGGAAGGGATGTTCGGTTTCTCTATCCGTGTTGCCCTGTTCGGACGGTTGCTCTAAGGCCTGCCCATCGTCTACCGGCTCATCCTGCTCTATGGCTGGGTCTTTATCGAGGCGGGGCTTGGGTCGGCGTTTACGCCGACGCCCCCCGTTCCATCCCCCTTTTCCTCATTGTCGTTTCCTTTAGGGGTATCCACCATGTACACATCGTGAGATGGGGTGGCTGTCCAATGGCCTATGGGCGTTGGCTCATCTGTATCTCCTGCATCGTCGTCCATGCTGTTGATGTGTGCGGAGTCGAAGTTGAGCACGTCGTTTAAATTGTCGATAGTGGCTACCAAGTGGGTGGTGGGTGGGCTTTGAATTTCTTCATCGTCCGTATCCCATCCTCGCTGACCGTAGTCCGGCCAGGGCTCTCCTGATAAAGAGAGAGACTTTAGAGAATTCAGGATGTCGCCAAAAGGCGAGTGCTGAAAGATGTCCGCGGCGGTGAACTCCATTATCGGCACCCAATTGGATTCGATCGGCAGGGGCTCGGGGGGTTCGGAGTTCGGAGAGGAATCCGGCTCCTTGGAGTCACAGGCCGTGCGGAACGCGGGGCTGACGTTCGGCTCGATCGCCTTTGAGATCGTAGCCCCCGAGGTGACGTCCAACCGCTCATCCTCGATTGGCACAATAGGCTCCGAATAAAGGGTCGGAACCGGTGCTTGTGCGGCCTCCAGGGCACTGTTCGGCGGCAGAGCTAGATCATGCCTCTCGACACAGTGCGGCGCGCTCAGCTGTGGCTTGAATCCATCGAAGATCGAATCCCCGCGGGTGTCTGTTGTGCAGTTTAAGCTTCCAAACCGGACCTGATGGCCAGGGGCGTAGCTTTCGATCTGCTCCAGGTGGCGAAGCGAATTGGCCCGTAGTGCGAAGCTGCCGAAGACGAAGATCTGTCCGGGGAGAAAAGTCTCACCCTGGACCGCATCGTCGTTGATGATCAAAGGAGCCATCGAGCCCAAAAGTGACGACATAGAGGAACTCTCAATGAAAGCACCAATGTCGGTGTCAAAACCGGCGGATCTTGGGTAGGGGGTCCCGAACTGTGCGTCTAGGCGGATGTTAACAGGAGACAAGGACACGATGTTTTTACCCAGGTTCGGGCCCTCTCGATGGAGGTAAAACCCTACTCCTGCTTGATGAATATTGATGATATGGGTAGTACAAGAGTAGATCTACCACGAGATCAAGGAGGCTAAACCCTAGAAGCTAGCCTATGGTATGATTGTTGTATGATGAAGTTGTCCTACGGACTAGAACCCTCCGGTTTATATAGACACCGGAAAGGGTTAGGGTTACACAGAGTCGGTTACAATGGTAGGAGATCTTGAATATCCGCATCGCCAAGCTTGCCTTCCACGCCAAGGAAAGTCCCATCCGGACACAGGACGAAGTCTTCAATCTTGTATCTTCATAGTCCTGGAGTCCGGCTGAAGGTATAGTCCGGCTACCCGAACACCCCCTAATCCAGGACTCCCTCAGATACCTAGGTACTTAATGGGGAAGTTACCTTTATTACAGACTAGAATAGAGAGGAAGTCAGCTAACTCCTGATCATCCATGTTGATCGGGATGAGTTCACTTTTAGAGTAGTTGATTCTCATGCCTGAGACTTGTTCAAACTAGGTTAGAATAGTTTTTAGATTGCTAGCATGTGTGGAGTCATTGTCTAAGAAAAGGATGGTATCATCTGCATATTGAAGGCAGATGATGCCACCAAGGCAGACCTCAGGACAGAGCCCTGCAATCAGACTATGATCAGCAGCTTTGCTCAACATTTTAGTAAGAACGTCCACTACTAAATTAAACAAAAGCGGGGAGATGGGGTCACCTTGCCTAAGGCCTTTACCAGCAAGGAAAAAATCACTTTCGCAGTTATTTAACTTGACCCCAACAGACCCCCCATGAGTAAGTTGCTGGATCCAACTCTCCTCTATGAAAGGCTTGGAAAAGATCTAAGAGATCATTTTTCACCAAGTCCCAAAAATGCTGGTAAAACAAGAAGGGAATCACATCAGGACCAGGAGCCCCATCAGGATAAGAGCTAAAAATGGCTTCCTTCACCTCTGTCTCTGAAAAAGGGTCTTCTAGCAGCTCATTTTCATCAAGAGAGACTTTTTTAGAAGCAGAGAAAAAATTGTTTTGTAGAGAGAACCCAGAAGGGTTTTCTTTCTTAAACAGGTCTTTGTAGAAGTCACTAGCCACTTTTAGCATCTCATCTACCTCAGTAACAGGGCCATTAGGGCCATCAAGGGAGTGAATGAGGGTTTTCCTCCTCCTCTGGTTAGCTACTGCATGGAAGTAAGCAGTATTTTTATCACTTCCAACATATCTAGCAGAACTCTGGGTTTTCCTTTTGACAAGGCAATTCTCAACTTTATGGGTAACCATTTTGCAGATAAAACAACTCTTGGGCTTGACACATTTATCCAAATGATGCCCTGGTTCCCCACAGTTGTAACAGATCACCTCAGAGTATGCCATAAGGCCCGAAGCAGGGGCAGGAGCAGTTTTTTGGATGTCCTATCTCTTCTTTTGCTGATTCTTGCCTTGAGATTTCCCACTGATCTGAGAGTCAGAACCACCAACAGATTGATCTTGGGCAATTACAGGAGCCTGCCCAGATTGTGCCCCCATTTGGGGCGGAGGTGGGCCGTACCACTTCCCAACCGGCGCTCCCCCCCATTGTGATAGGGGAAATTCATCGGAGTTCCTGGTTCCTGCTCATCCTCCAGCCAGATGTTGTCTCTCAGGAAGCAGAAATAACCACCAGACAGCTCAATTGAAGCAGATTGCAAGCCTAATTTCAATCTTCTTCAGGTTTGGGGGAGAGGTAAGGTAGGGGATCCACCTGCTCCGGCTCCGGTGGCGTGCTGGTGGGTAGGAGTCCAGTCAAGCATTCCCATCTCGCAGCACGGCGTGGATCTCCTAAATTCACTTCTCCTTTCTCCCATCGAACGAACGCAATCGGCGGCTCACTGGGGTGGGGAATCCTGTGCTTCCTCGAGAAATCTCCTTTGAAGTAGATCCGCAGGGCTAGATTCAGCAGCTCCCAATCCACATGATCCTTGCACATCCGAGCATACCTGCGCGAGTGAGAGAACGGATTCGGTCCCTCCTCGGCTTCCTCCCTCGCAGCTTCCTCCTCTGCTTCCCTCCATTCGTGCGTGCACTGGGTCCAGGAGAGAGCGTTGTCGCGGATCCGCATCGCCCGCTCCCTCCATCTCCTCCCTCGAGTCTCCCGCAGCACCGCCAGCGCGACGGAGTCGAGCGGCTGGAGCATCCACGGGAAGGCTTTGTAGACATGTGGGAGATGCATCTTGTACATCTGCCTGTCTTCCAGCCATTCCCCCGTGGATATGGCCAGCGACTCCATGGGGCGCGCGAGCGGACTTGCTGAGGGGGGCAGGCGCGCCCGGAGTCAGGAGGCGGGGGGTGGCGGCGAGATCTATTTGCCAATTACTCCCTCCTTTTCGGTTTATAGGGCTCAATTCAAAAATCTCACCAACCAAGGTAGATGATGAATGGTGAAAAACTTTTTGTAGTTTGCAAAAGCACCTAATTAATGCACTTGTTTTCCTCAAAAAATTATGTTTATCAATGCATACATTGCAATGCATCCATGCATAAAGTACATGCATTGGTCAATTTTCTCTTAATACTTGCATGCAATGATTTAATGCACCTTGGAATCTGAACATGTGATGGAAAACAACCAAATTGAGCCTTATAAAATTTAAAAACTAAAATTTTGAGATAAGCCCTATAAACCGAAAAGGAGGGAGTATGTGAACTAAACAGTCAACATATAAAATAATTTAAATATATATATAATATAGTTAGAAGGGAAACATAAATTGGACCTGGCGTTCCTATTCTTATATAGAAAAATAGAACATACCTCTGTGTTTTCTTCAAAAAAATACATAAATTGGGATGCCAAAAATAAAACCTCGGATGGGAGGTCCATAGGCCGGTCGATACATGACGGCCCTAAGAAAATACAAACATGCCTATGGACCTCCCATCCGAGGTCGTGGGCTGCGCATGTTAAAAATGAAAGCCTAGACGGGGCAGCCCAAAACCACGTCCAACACTTGCCAAAACTCCGTCCCTCGTTTTCTCTGTGTTTCGCACACTCGACATTGTGTGGCATTTTGACTGTGCATCATATGAAGATGTGCTATGCATGAATGTTGTGCGGCGCTGCATTTAGATTGGAACAGGAGAGGAGCGGCGGTGGTTTAAGAGGAGAAGAGCGGAAGAGCGATGCTGGTCTTGGAAGTATAATATTTTTTGTTGTTGTTTCGCGTATTTTGAGTCAAAGTTTGACCACGTACTGTATTTGACAAGCAAAATGTGAATGCATGTCACCAAAAATTGTACCGTTTGGTTCGTATCTGAATGTACTTTCAAATTATTCTCCCTCCATTTTTTTATACAAGGCCACAAACTCATATTACAAGTACCAAGGTAAAAACCAATGCTATGTTTAAGTCAATGTTGCTAGCTAGCTTGTCACCTTGATTGTCGTGTTAATTAATGTGGTTTTTCTCTCCCAAGCACAACAAGCCAACCCTCTTACTCCTCATTGGTTGATTAATGTTGGGAATGCAAGCTAACCTTCTCACTCCCACATGCACACAAGGGATATTAATGTCCTCGGGTGCTAGTATGTGGCAAACGCCATGAATTTTGCCTCGATTAATGTTAGTGGCCCTGTATAGTTGCAAATTGTAATTTTGATAGTGGCCTTGTATACAACGTATAACATATATTTTATGTGCGAAAATCATAGTCAATTATGACCCAGAATAAAAGGGAGACTAGTTAATGTGGGGTCGCTTTCTTAATTGAAGGGTAAATTGATTTTTATTTTGATCCAGTCAGAGCGCGCCGGCCCTCTCGTCCAATCCTAAATCGCTGCCGCATGCTCCTCTCCCTCTTCTCCATTGCAAAACCACCTCCTCTCCTCTCCATCATCTCCATTCCAAAACCACCGTCTCACCTCTCCCTCTTCTCTATTGCAAGACCACCGTGTCTCCTCCGTTTTCTAGACGCTTTGCTCCATGGCGCGGGCGCAATCCATGGATACAAAATTAGTATACTCTACTATTTAAAAGTCGAGGGCGGGGCTTTTCCTGCGCGGTAGGCGGCGGGGCAGTTCCGCCTAGTCGGTTCGACAGAGACGCGAGAAGACGAGGGAGTAGGCTGCTGCAAACGTAGGGCTGTGTGATTTGACAGTGAGTTATTGCTGGACAGGTGGGGCCCTGTGATTTGACTTGCCATTATCATTTTAACTGCGGCGCTACGACCGCGTGAGTCTCCCAGATTCCTGACCACCTCCATACAGGTGCCTCTCCCAATGCTCCACCATGTAGTAGAGGCTGGCTCTTGCATCAGATCCCACTTCTCCACTTTTTCCTTGCCTCTCTTTCCTCACATATGCAAAAATGCCATGTAAAGCGCAGTATTGTACTTACTTTTACTTGCTCATACAGGTGCTTAAGCTTGCCACATAGGCATAAAGTCTGATGTGGCAAGTTAATCAAGAAGAGAGAGACTAGTTTGGTGACCGAAGGAAGAAATGGTGCTAAGCGCGTGTACCTAGGTGAAAAGACAATTTTGAGTCTATAGCTAATTAAATGAAGCAAACTTAGCAACACCATTTCATTGGAAGATGTCACTCCTTGGAAAATGCAATAAATACACACGCTTACTAGCACCGTTTCTTCCTTGAGTACGAAGAAAGAGATAGAGAGGAGTAACAAAAACTACACTTATAGCCAACCTTGTTGTAGTATGAGTGACTAAGTGATGACTATGGATGACATGCCAACATCAGATAGCCTAACACACCGTGTTAAATCTCCAAGGGCGCGACCACGCGAGCGACGCGATGGTCGTGGTAGGCGCGACCATGATACGGGCTGCTGGCAGCCCTTGGATCTGAGATCAAACGGTCGCATGCTAAGTTGCTGAAAATTTGCAGAATAACCCTCCAGGATAGGATATTCACCCATAGGTCTAGAATCATGCCATGCAACCGTTCGATCTCAGATCCAAGGGCTCTCGGAAGCCCGTATCATGGCAGAATGGAAAGCCACTACCCTGCCATTCGCACGCTGGCAGTTCGCTCCTACTCGTCCCCACACGTCCTTCAATACTACGGCGGTTCGCTCCTAGTCGTCCCATCCATTCACATTATGGCAGTTCCACTAATCCTAACCCTCCTCCCAAATCCATGGCGTCCCAAATCTCCATGATCGGCGGTGAGTACAAGGTTAGAACCATCACCGGCGATGAGTTCGACGTCATCTACACCCGTTCTTCCGTGACGGTGAAAGGATGCCTTTCTCGCTTATGACACATGTTCAAAAACTCAGATGATGAGTGCGTCACTGGGCTAGATGTTGAGTACACCACAGTCCTGGGATGAGAGAAGGATCTAAAGGACGAAGAGAGGAAGAATCCCGCCGTGATCCAGGTTTGTGTGCATGACTTATGCTTGGTCTACCACATATGCCATGCCGACGTTGAGTGCCAGGATTTTAAGGACTTCCTTGGGAGCAACCTAGTCAAATTCGTTACTGTTGACTTTGGTAACGATAAAGAAATCCTGGGTTGGATAGGCCTCATTGTAGGCAACCCCTTCGACCTCCAAAAGAATCGGCTGGTGCCCTCTCGCTATCCTTCAATGCTGACCCTGGCAGGAGCCATGGTTCATCCTTCGTACGGTAAACTGGTGAAACCTCCATACACGTTTCATCGTCATGCATGGTAGCGGAATGTACTAGATATAGACCACATCCACTACGCTGCAATGGATGGCTACCTTTGCTTCAATATCTACAAGGGTTGGATGAAGAGCAACAGCCAAGTGTGCGGTTCAAGCAAAGAAGTATTGGCCAAGAGGAAGAGGGACAAGGACGGCGTCGAGGACATGGACGAGGACTCTGAGTAAGGTGGCAGTGTCGTTGCTCATGGTGGTTCTAATGAAGTGTCTACCGGAACAGTTGCAAAGTTTAATTTCAGGTGTGCTTAATTCAATTTGAGGGGTGTGTTGTGCTGAGCCCCCTGCAGAACTATGTTATGTTTCTTCTCGTTACTTTAACTCTTCAGTACGTACATACTAGTATTTCTTACATTTCATCTTTTAGTTGGTATAGTACTACCACTCGTTTCTTCACATTATATACGTACAATATATATGGCCAACATCATATAGCCAGCAGTTTAGTTGTCAAAGAATTTCAGGGTGCTTAGTTTTGTCAAAGAATTGCAGGATGCTTAGAGGGTCCTTGGATCCAAGGGACTTATTTTAGTCTGACTAAAAATAGTCTCTTTAAGAGGCTAAAGTTCCAAGAACCCCTGACTAAAGAGGGGCTAAAACTAGTCTTGAGACTAAATTTTTTTAGTCAGGGGTACCCCTACTAAAATGTGGATTAGTCCTCTCTCTACTCATTTAACTCCTCTCCTTTAACACAAGCGAGTTCTGGATTGGAGGGTTTGGAGGATAATAAATGCTCATTAACTTGATTTTAGCCTTTTTAGTATTTGGATCCAAGCATGGGTGAGGCTAGCATGTTTTAGTCCCACTACTTTTAGTCATGGGACTAAAACGTATCCAAGCACCCTTTTAGTTTTATTTGAGGGGTGGGTTGTGCTGGACACCATTATTGTGACTAGCCTTTTTAATAGTACTATATGCATAATTTGGCGACGAGAGCTCTCTATATGTACCACCTTTTTTTTAATTTCAAGTTTTGCTCCATGGCGCAATCCATCGATAATACTGCTATACAAAAGTATACAATTTTAAAAGGCTAGAGGGCGGGGCAGTCTAGCTTGGTCGGTTTCACGAGAGGCGAGGGCCTTTGTGATTTGACGGCTCATTACTGCTGGAAGGTGGGGCCTTGTGATTTGACTGCTCGTATAAATGTGCCGACGACCTGATCGAGGAGGAGCAAAGAACCGTGCGGTATACTCAAGTTTTCCACTGGAGTAGTACCGCGACGGAGGAGCACGAAACACGGCAGCCCAGTGCCATATGGCGATAAAAAATGATCTAATTTGCTAGTCATCTCATTGTTAGCATTGTTCTATTCATTCCCTAAAAAACATTGTTCTATTCATGCCTCGCAGAGAATGTGACACGTGCGGCGAAACACCCGAAGCAAAAGATGAAACACAAGAGCAAAAGAAGAAGGAAGATTATCACCCCAAATGATCTAATTCACCGCGGAGTCGTAACTGCTTCTTCATCGCCTGCACGACCTCCATCTCCTTGCGTATCTCCTCCGCCATCTTCATCATTGTGTCCCTGACGCGGCATTTCTTGACGCGAGCCTTCATCATCTTTTCCACGGCCATATTACGTACCTTGATAGCAGTCGGGTGCTCGATGCGGAGCTTCACCAACTCTTCCTTCTGTTCCATGGCGAGGGCCTACAGCATCTTCATCGAGGAACTACTATTCTCATGCAGCTTCTTCCAGCCGACGTTCTTCTCCTTCAACAGGTCGATCTCATGGCAGAGCTTCGCATTGTCCTCCCGAAGTCGCAGGATTTCGCCGGTCGCCTTCTTCTCTGAGGCAATGCTCTTCTTCAGCAGCATCACCAAGCCGGCGGTCAACTCCCCCTGCTGATTGAGCTGATCGGGCATGTCGTCGAGGGATAACGACTCCAAGTCAGCGGGCATGTCGTCGAGGCTCTCCTTCAGCCACTCCATCAAGCCTTGGATGAACTCCTTCTGCTTATTGAGCTGATCGGGCATGCCGTCGAGGGATAACGACTCCAGCTCCACCGGCTCGGCATGTTCGCCTCCGCGGCTAGGGCGCTCCTGGGAGCCATCGCCTGCCCATGAGAGATCTTTCGAGGTCTCTGTGTGGCGGCGAGCCCTCTTTTTTTTCGTAGCCTTGGTTGCCGCTCCATTGTTACGAGTAGTTCTCGACCTAGAGCTCCGCTCACCGGCCATGGCAACGACAGACGAAGAAGAAGCACTTATGAGGAGGAAAGTTAGAGTGATTTTCGGTTAGGTAGTTCCCCTTTTTATAACCTAAGTACTAGCACTAGTACTAATACCTGCATAGTGGGAACACGTTCAGGTTTGGTACGTACTACTAGTAGGTGTGAGCAGGCTTTCCAATGTGATGGGAACAAGGTAAAGATTAATTGATGGTTTTGGTTTCGAGGCCCAAAACGGCTCCCGATGAGTTTAGCGGAACATAAGTTTCAAGTACTACACTTCTCAAATGCGTAAATATTGAGTAGTATGTTACTGTCAAAAATTGGCACAAAATACGAAGGAGACCAATGGAAGTACTACTAGCAACCCATGATTTAACTACTCGCATGTGCGTAGTGGAGTAATAATGTCTTTCTTCCGCCCTCACGTCCACTCAATTTGCATGCGCTGTATTAATCGACCTTCAATGAAGTGAACGACTTTACACGCGTCAAATTATCACATGGGGTGGATTTAGGTACAAAATTACGTCCGCCTATGTACCCGCGTGTGCGTGCGAGGAATGAGTGCGTGCATGGCGTGCGTGCACATCTTCGCTTCGTGCATGTACCGCCAGTATGGCTCAGGGAGGACGAATACATTCTTCTGGAACCAGCAGCACGTCATTGTGATCAATCCACGCAAGGAGGTCGCGACAACGCCTACACATGTGCCACGTGGCTTCATAAACTGTAAGAGAGACACTGTGTAGCATGCCATTGGTATTCTATTTTACGTGTTTTGCACAAACTCGAAATACTAGTAAGGTACACGTGCATTGCACGCATCAGATTTTGCAACCAAATTATGAATAAATACCACACTATAGCATGTAAGCTCTGAGTTATATGCCTGATGTAGCCCTTCATTTAATTCTTATAGTTCATCTCATTCAAAATCAATTAGTTTTTATAAAAAAGCTAAGAACGCGGGAATAGGAAAACCATGGGATTATAGTGGAATGTCATCTCGAATCCTACAGGATTGTACGAGTGTTTGATTGTGCATAGAAAAAACGCAGAATTCTTTCAAAGAGGTTTGAGTGGATGGGATGTTTCCTATGAAATCTAGTGCAAATGAATCATATGGAAAAATTCCTATGGTTTACAATCCTACGAATCAAACAACCAAGATAGGAAAAATTCCTAATGATTAGAATCCTCCAAAATTCCTTTGAGAATCCTTTGAATCAAAGAAGCCCTTAATATATTTTATGATTCATGGAATTGTGCGTTGTAAAGCATAAAGTAAAAACAAATAATGGCAATTCAACTAAAAAAAGTTTGGGCAGTTATGATACAAAAGAATCTAGAACAAAAGAGAACCACTGTTGTTTTGAGGTTTGTGCATTATGCTTAAATTCAACCATGGAGTCTGCTAGATTGTACATGTGGCAAAATCTGGTGGGTGGGCTAGAAGATGGTGCGAGGGGCCGAGTGGAGGGAGACTATGAAGGAATGCACAAGTGGAGATCGATATTTAGAGAGAGGGGGCGAACACGTGCGCTGATGCGCGCAGTGGCGGAGCCATGAAAAATAAATGAGCTAGGGGGCCAAGCATTGCTAATCCTTTACGAGGAGGGCCATTTCATGAACTTAAACCATTTTTAGCAGCAAATGTCTAATGATCACATTCATATTAGCCTTGATATATAGTGATGTTAGGGGGGAGGGGGGCAGGGCCCTTACTGCCCCTGTCTTCGCCATTGTGCATGCGTCTGAGAGATGAAGAGGAAGGCATGGATGATGAGAGGGGGATGTTGGATACATAATTAATGTGGGTGTATTATCTATATATGTTAATCCTATATAGAGAGATATAGATTGATCGATGTGGACGTGGGAAAGAGGGTGAGACCTCACTGGATATATGGATTGATCGATTTGTGTGGAAAACTATGAAAGACCTAGCTATATACACACATACATAGAGGAACATCGATCGTTGCGCATGCACGCGTGAGAGATAAAGAATGCCCGATATGATGGAGAGGGGGATGTGTGTTGGTGTGTGCCTTCATGGGAGACCGACCTGAAGAAAAAGATTGCATGCGTGCGATGGATAATGCCGACTGGTAGTGTGTGTGTGCATGCATGCACGAGAGAAAGTTAGTGGTACAATTATAAAGAGAAGACTACTGTGGGTGTAAAAGAATAGCTGAATAGGTGAGGTCACAATCAATGTAAAGTTGAATTCAAATATTTGAATAAGAGCCTGATGTTTGAAACCCATGCATGCATGAATACAACGGAGATCTGTGCGGTGTGGTTTGGAAACGAGCATGTTGTAATGTATACACATTGAACAAGGTCAGACTGATTTGAATTTGAGATACCGATGGCACACATCATTTGGCCACATCGCATCCGTGCATGGACACACTATTCTAATTGGAGATGATGGGCGACTTTTGCATCACATATCTATATCTATACCCCTATATATTATATTTTTTTTATTGTGTGCGGGTAACTTTAACTTTGAAAGATGGTCGTTGGATGAGGCGAATCCGATGGTCCAAAGATGGAAAATTGGAGCACTACTGGCCGTTGGATATCATCTAGATTCCACCAGATTTCGCAACATGTATAATCTAGAAGACTCCATGGTTGATCTTAAGCATAATGCACAAACATCAGAACACAAGAACTTCTTATTTGTTCTAGAATCTTCCGTATCAGAATTGCCCAAATGTTTTTCTACATGATTTGCCATTATTTGTTTTTACTCTATGTCTTACGACGCACAAGTCCATGAATCTTAAAATAGATTAGCTTTCTTATAAAAACTAGATGATTTTGAATGAAATGAACTATAAGAATTAAACGAACATCTACATCATGCATATATGACTCAAAGCTTGCATGCTATAATGTGGTATTTATTCATAATTTGTTTGCCAAATCTCATGCGTGCAATGCACATGTACCTGTGTGTGTTGTGTGTGTTGAGGTGCAAATTGTCTTTTTGGGGTACACGTTAAGCTTGTTCTTCCGAAATTTCAAGCCGCGCCTTGTTATGCTGAAAATTCAAGCTAGCGTCTCTGTCTATCGTGCTGCGAAACTCCCGCCTCTTCAACCCGCGCCTTGTTAGCCCGAAATATTTAAGATATATCTTTGTCTCGTTGTGCTCCGACAACTCTCTCCATGTCAACCCGCGCCTTGCTATTCTGAAATTACAACGCGCGCGAAAACTCCCACCTCCTGTGAAATCCAGACACGCGAAATGCCTGTGGTACCCCTGAACCGAAAGAACCGCCTCAAATCGGTGGTGGTACTTTCGTAACTTACCCCACATTTCGGACAAGCGCATCTCTAAGCTATGGTTCCCCACTGCCATCCCATCCGCGCACCCATTCGTACACCGAGGCCGCGAAAACCCATGATGAAACCCCACACCCTGCTCCATCCGCCACCCAGCCGGAGCCTCTTCCCCGACGACGTCGTCCACAGCAACACCTCGGCGTCCCTCATCCACTGTACCGGATGAGGATCTTCGTCGATCTCATCGTCCTGCCGGTTCAGCCACCCCGTCCTCCACCTCCAAGGAGCTGCCCCGATGTTCCCCTCGTCTTTCGCGCCACCTCCATTCCCACATCACCGTCTTCACCTGCACCACCGGAAGAGCATCATCATCACCATTTCCTCGGATGAAACTGCGGCCTAATCGGCGCCACCAAAGAGGTTGTACACTAATCGCCGCATTTTCTTCTTGATTCAATCTCACGGTGCTGCCGGCGCCCGGTCCCGAGCTGACAAGGCGCGACTCCATCCACGACGGCGTCGCCGGCCACTTCCTCCACGGCGTCGCTCCCTCGGCGGCGACATCCACATCAGTAGGACCTGCTGCTGCTTTAGCTCTCGCTCGCGCTGCTGCTCTGCTCTTACTCTCGGTCCCCTGCCTGGTCTGCTCTTGCTATTGCTCTTGGTCACGCTGCTACTCTCGCTCTTGCTCTTGCTTGCGATGCTGCTTCGATTTAGCTACACTTCAGTTGACTGAATCGACTTTTGGGTCAGTCGATTT
>NC_041382.1:265106780-265119374 GCF_002162155.2 Triticum dicoccoides | reverse complement strand
CTCGCCAGGGTGAAGGAAGAACCAGCCGCAGCGGGGAGGGGGGCTCGCCGGAGAGATACCGCACTGTCTATCTTAGGGTTCAGGATGGGGGTGGTGGTCGCCGGCGATGGCGGGGCGTTGGCGGGGCGGTGGAGTGGGGATCGTCGGAGAAAAAGCTCGGCACGGGGTGGCCTAGAGGGATGGCCGGGGCGGCGGCGGACCGGCGGTGGGGAGTGTTTTCGGGGCAGGCGGGGCGGCGCACCGCCGGCCATGGGCGGCGGGGGCTGCTGTTTGGCCGGCTGAGGGGGTGGAGGTTGAAGATGAACCACAGGCCCTTGATTTCGTATCCAACGGCTGCAAAATCGACTGACTAGAGATGAAAAAGTCAGTCGACCGACGTGTAGCCTAACGTTGCTAGTGCATTCATTTTCGACAGCAAAATTCAATTTCGACAACAAAATTCAGTTTCGACAGTTAAGTTCAGTTTCGACAGTTAAGTTCAGTTTCGACAGTTACGTTCAGAGATGAGCGGCTGATGTATTTTACATCTAGCACTTTGTGGTTATGTATTTTACGCCATGTATTGGAGATGCTATTAGAATTCCACTCAGGTTAGCGTTGTTCGTTGTCTCTCGTGTCCTGCTTCAGCCTCGGCGTCGTACAACTCACCGGAGCTGCTCCAACGACGAAACCCTCCATCACAGTGGAGCAGTACCTCGGGCTCCATCTCCAGACGCCTAAGATCTTCTTCCCCTCCTCCGACAGCCAAGTCAGCCAGAGCACCCTCACCGGCCAACCCAATCACGCTGAGATCGACATGGCTTCGCCAAAGAGGTTCTACACTTGTTGCATCTCTTTTTTACTCTACATGTTATATATATTGTCCACTGCGCACTCGTAGTAACAGGAAATACGATTATTTTATCCTACTATAGGACAAGCAGTGAGGTATCGGGCAACTTAGCTATCCGTGATGGACTCTCTTGAACGCCATAATTATTTATCTCTGCGCGTCTCAGCTGTGCATTTGTCGATGGGCCTGGGAGTTGAGCTAGTATGGCAGTGGCCTGGGTCCAAAGTAATAGAAGTAGCACAAAAACATTTTTTTAGTGTAGGATTTTCCTTGCTCAAGCCTGCCTACTAGAATCGCCAGTGCTTGAAAGGAAAAGTGAATGAAAAACATCGGAATTGGAAAGTTTCCTATGGTACTACTTTTCATGAATTTGGTGCAAAGGAATGGAGCAAAGAAAACTGTAGGATTTGTTCTTTAGTGTCTCCTTGAAAGAAAAACCGTCAGAATTCTAATTTCCACTTCTCCTCCTTTTCATATTGCTATTCATCAAGCACAAGACTAAGAGATAGTAGCATAATAGCATTATGACCGTACATTTTCTTGTGGTTTGACTTAATCTCACCATGCTTTTTTGCATCCTGTGATCTTCCAATTGTTGTGAATCAAACACCCAGATTGGCAGAAATCCTGTGTTTTTAAATTCTCTGTTTTGCACGTGTATTCCTATCCTATTCCTGTCTATTTCCTATCCCTGCATTGTTAGAATCCTCAAATTCAAACAAGCCCTTACTCAATTACTTCTGTTATAGATATGTGTCAAAGAAAACCTTGTGTGGTTTGTCCTGCTCCTGCGGCGCTGTGTTCCACCCCAGCTCAGCTGCTCCAACGACGGAAGGGTTCACCACAACAGGGATCCGCTCTCCAGACTGTCTTTCGCCACCTTAGATCTTCTTCCCCGCCGCCGGCAGCCACGGCAACTGCATTACCATCATCAACTGAGCAGATGACCTTGAGGACTACACGGGTCCGCAAGAGAGGTCGCACTCTTCCGTGTCTGCTTATGTTATGCGTCGCTTAATATGATGACATGCTACATTATCGTCGTGTTCACCTATTAGACTCCGAGTCAGTTCCAAACTAATGCTGAAACTTGAGTTTTTAAATGGTTGTGGGGTACATATTGGGGCAACAATTAGTACTATCTGTCTACTATCTGGTTAATCTCCGGTGTGTACTATGAGTTTCATGTTGGGTGCAAACAAACATTAAAGGAGCCATTATCTGTATTTTTTAACTAAAGCTATTATCTGCATGCTATCATTGGTTTTGGGTCTATCCATAGTTTGCTACCATCACTCTGGATTTGTGCATGCACTCCTTACATAATCTCACTATGTTTTATTCCTATGCATGCCAGTTATTGTACACAATGGAACTGATCATGTAGAGCAAAAGAGACGAGCCTTGCGTGGCAATAAAATTTCATGCAGACGTCGTTCCATGGTGGGCGCAAAGGCAGCCCCCCTCCACCCATTTCGGATCGTAATCAAGAGGAAGATAACTATTATGAGGGGGATTCAGAAGGAGAAGACCACTCCTATTTACCCCATGAGGTCTTCGCTCTAACTTGGCATGCTGATGTTGGTAATATCATGCATATGGTGCCTTGCATTGCTTACTGTATACATTAAAGATGTCATCTGCTTAGTTTAGACATGCTTTGTGTCAATGCCATTTGTTTAGTTTCTTTATCGTATATGTGAATCATGCAATGCCATCTTGTCTAGCCAGGCATCATATATGTGAATTTTGCAATGCCACCCTGGTTAGCCAGTCATCTTATATGTGAATTATATCATGCCATCATTTTTTTATTACGTGTTAAATTTGTCAACAATTTTAGTACATTCAATTACTCTTCCTGTGCACCAGCCATTTGGCACGGTCATGGAAAAATCTAGAGTGGAAACAAGGTCTTCAGAGCAGACAATGCTATCTAACGAAGCGCATGTCTTGCTGGTTACCGGTAGCTCCTCAGAGGAGGATTCAGAGACAGATGACCAGTCATATCCCCCCCGAGGTGCATGCCCTAACTTGGTAGGGTTATGTTGCTCATATCGTGCGTATGGTATCTTGCATTGCTATGTCATTTGCTTAGTTTATACATGCTTTATGTGAATGCCACCTATTTAGTTTCTAATTACCATATATGTGAATTATGCAATGCCATCTTGTTGCAAGACATTATATATGTGAATTATGCAATGTTATCTTGTTGCAAGGCATTATGTATGTGAATTATGCAATGTCATGCTGTTTGGGCAAGCGTCATATATGTGAATTATATCATGCCATCCTTTTTTTGTATTTCTCATTGCTTTTGTCGACAATGTTTGTATATTCAACTGCTCTTCCTGTGCATCAGCCATTTGAATTGGTGATGGAGAAATCTGGAGTGAAAACAAGGTCTTCAGAGCAGACAATGCTACCTGCTGAAGCAGATATCTTGCTGGTTACAGATAGCTCTTTAGAGGAGGATTCAGAGGCACATGACCAATCCTATTATCCCCTGAGGTGTATGCTCAAACTTGGCAGGGTTATATTACTCATATAATGCATATGTTGTATTGTAATGCCTAGTTTTTACATCATATACACAATATTGAATGCCATCTCCTTAGTTGACACATCATATATGCGATTGCCCTCTGCTCACTTCCTTAGTATATAAATCATATATTTGAATTATGTCATGCTATGATGTTTACATAGACAACATGTATCTGAATTATGGCATGCCAACCCATTTTCTAAAGACATAATATAGTTATATCATCTCATCCTGTTTACATAGTCATCATATTTAAATTATTTCTTTCTATCCGTGAATTATATCATGCCATCATGTTTCCATCGACGGCATGTTTGTGATTTATGGCATGCCAACCACTTTAATAGACACATCGTATAGTTATATCATGTCATCCTGTTTACATAGTCATCATATTTTGAAGTATGTCATTCTATCCTATTTAGTTAGCCATCATACATGTGAAATTGTGTCATGCTATCCTGTTTAATTAGCCATCATATATGTGAAATTATGTCCTGCTATTCTATTTGCTTAGACACATAAATGTGAATTATTTCATGCCCTGTTTTCTTCCCTACTATCCATTGCACATGTCTATCTTACAATGTCTGTACATTCAATTACTTTTCTTGTTTATCAGCCATTTCAATTGGAGGGAGTGATGGCAGTATCTATGGGAGTAAAAACACGGTCTTCAAAAAAGATCGTGCTACCTGTCGATGCAGGTGGAACCACGGTTGTACTTGCCCAAGAACCAGCCCCACCACACATAACCCACACTCATGCAGATTGTACCCCTACCAAGTTGGACAGAGAACCAGCTACACCCCTTCTAACCCCAACCCCAGCAGATAGACACCCAGTTCCCATTGACACAGCACCGTCTCCACCACAGAGCACCCAAACACAAGTAGTTAGTAAGGCAACTACAGTGCCCAAATCACGAGGACCACCACTCCGAACCCGAAGTCAACGCTTAAAGCAGAAGAAGAATTGTTCTCGGGTCAGGTTCCGTAGCTATTCTTCATACTACGTTGCTCTTGCATCACTGTATTTACTGATACCAACTAATTTCAAATTTGAAGGATGCAATTGAAACTCCAATGGCGCAACAAGTATGTTTTAAACATGTTTCTTCAACGTGTTTGGCTGTTTGCTGTTGTAACTTGCTCTATGTTGATTTCAGTTTCAATTGAATAAACAGTTATGTTCGCATGCCATGCACATTACAAGTGTTGTTATTGCTGTGTAGTTTCCCACACTTATATTCTGTCTATGCTGCTTTGTCTTAAATAGATATGATTCGAACTGTATCTATCTTGATTTGGCAACATAAACTAGAATGATATAGACCATACAGTGACCATACTACATAGATATATGTTTGTTTCATGCTGTTATCCTGTCCACCTTAATACTGAACTGGTAAACCTGAGATGTGTTTGTTTGTTTCTCTTTTAGAACGCGGATAAAATATTGGAGAAGAGTACCCTGTTATGCAATGGTAAAGGAAGTAATGTAGATAAGGTTCAAGATAGTGAGACATCCCTGTTGGTCGCCAAGAAAGATGATAATAACTATATTGAAGACACTGAGACAACCCCAAAGTCCTGTCTTGATGTAGTGTTCGAGTTACTGGCTACCACTGCTGGCACCAACTCTTTGAACTCGTTGCCTGAATCAGTTCGGCTTCTTGAGTCTCAACTTCAAGTTGAAAGACATCGATCAGATGTTATGCAACAGGAAGCCGAAGGACTGAGGAAGTCCCTGCAGAATTCAGATGCATACTTTCTGGTGCAACAGCAAGCGCTGGAGGACTTAAGCGCCAAACAAGAGAAAGTTAATAAGCTTGCTAAGCATCTTGCCAGCATTATGGGTACCCAGGATATTGTTTCTTGAGCTCTTCTGAAGTGGTTTCAGTTCTGGACTTGTTTTGCTGCGGCGTTTATATGCTGTTGTGTTCCCTATATTTGCACTAGTGGCGAACTTTGATGCCAAGTGGATGTAATATGTGTAATAGCCGTGATAGCCTAGTGTAAGTTGCTTGCTTATTTATTTCCTTGTTGTCTTGTTTATTTGTTTGCTTGTAGTCAGTGCAGTTATTTTTCTGTGGTTTGCTAGTGGCTGCAATAACCTATTTTTTAAAACTAGGCCACAATAACCATGGGCTAATATTTACTATAGTGACACTGGGCCTCCTACGGGCCGTAGAAACTGTGGGCCTTCTACGGGCCGTATAAGCAGTGGGCCTTCTACGGGCCGTAGAAGCAGTGGGCCTTCTACAAGCCATCGAAACAATGGGCCTTCTATGGGTCGTATCATCAATGGTCCTTCTATGGGCCGTATCATCAATGGGCCTTATACGGGCCGTATGATCGATTGGCCAAACATGGGCCGAACAGACCGCATTCTGGCCGTAAACGGGCTAGAGTTGGAATCGTCCGTTCATGGGCCGACCATAACAGGCCATCGTTAATAGGCCATATTTGATGACGCTATGAAAATGGCCCAACGTATTAACGGACCACAAACGGGCCGACTGTAACCACGAGCTAAATTTGGCCCACAAGCAGAAAATGACAGTAACAGGCCGTAAGTAAACAAATGCTGGAAATGAGCCCAAGAATAAATGGGCTCTGAAGAAGGCCGGAAGATAACATGGGCTGGAAATGGCCCAACGGTATAACGGGCCGTTAATGGGTATAAAGTGATACACTGTTCATCACGGGCCAGTTTCACCATGGGCCGTTAACGGGTGTAAAGTGATACACTGTTCATTACGGGCCAGTTTCACCACGGGCCGTTAATAGGCCAAGAGTTACATAGGGCCTCATATGGGCCAAAAGACGTCATGGGCCATACATGGGCCAGAAGTGAAAACGGGCTGGAATCATATTGGATGGCCCAGATGATGCTACTGGGCCTAGTTCGTATAGGGCGTAATGGGCCTTGGGTTAGCGGGCTGTAAATGGGCTATATTAGAACAGGCCGTTAACAGGCTTTCCATGGGCCGGCCCGCCAGCTTTTGACCAAGTCAAACGGGCCGGCCTTTACACAGGAATGGGCCTCTGTTGGGCCGTGCCACATGTCGACGTATCATAGGCGCCTATCTGACCCACTGATGAGCTGACACGTGTTTCGTCCAGCCAATAAGAATTTTACACATGGAAATTTCCCATTGGTCGGGGCTGTTAACGGGTTATCGGATCCAAAACCCGACCCGATAGCTTAACGATGTTCCGTTACGGTGGATGCCACATGTCGGTCACCCTTGACGAAAGCACTTTTGTGAAGCGCGATTTATCGTCATGGAAGTGGACACTTCCGTGATGATAATTTTTGGTAATGTCATGGAACACTTCTAGGACAGCACAGGTATGACTATCTTGATTCTGTCATAAATTTGTCATGGATGTGCATGCATGACAAAAAAAGCGACCTACTGTGACAAACACGTATCATCACGGAAGTGTATTTTTTTGTAGTGAGTCTAGCCTGTATGACTATGATTATGATTGTCTATCCATCCGGACTAAGCCCTCCGGTTTATATAGACACCGGAGGGGACTAGGGTTGTACAAGGTCAGTTACAAAGAAAGGAATCTTCATATTGGGTCGCCAAGCTCACCTTCCACGCCAAGGAGAGTCCCATCCGGACACGGGTAGTGTTATGGATCTAAGACTGACAGTAGAATGGGGGGTAGGTATGAGGAGGCAAGGTCCTAGCTATGGCGAAGTTGTACACACGAGTTTTACGAGTTCAGGCCCTTCGCGGATGAAGTAACAGCCCTAGTTCTCAGTGCCCTGAGGCGGTCGACTGGATTATGTATGTGTGTGTGTGTTTACAGAGGGTGCGAACCTTTGTCTCAGTGGAGGGGGTGGCTTATATAGAGTGCGCCAGGACCCCAGCTAGCCCACGTTACAAGGGGTTTAAGGTACATAAAGAGGTGGCATTACTGGTAACGCTGGCCTTAAATGCCTTAATGGCCTTAAAGATTACAGAGTGGACGCTTGTCCATTGCTGTTCTAGACGACCCCTGGTCCTCAAACAGGTCAAATGGATTCTTTCATGGTCGAATGATCGAGTGGACGAGTGACCCAAAGAAGGAGGGGTCTTCGAGTGACTGGTAGGTCGAGTGGACTGCTCTCGACACCTTTGTTGGACCCTCCCTGTTGTCTCTTGAGCTTCTTTGCTTCTAAGACAGTGACCTTGGATAGGGCGTATAGGTCAGGCCTATTACCCTACCCCAGGTCTATGTCCTCATCATTAGCCCCCGAATGGATTGAGGTCCGAGTGAAAAGAATGTTGAAGTTGATCTTTCTTTGATCGGAACGTTTATCAACTATTTATCTCTGAACGGAAGTCAGTGCTGGAACTTCGGCTTCGTTTCAGTCACCTTGATCGATTCAGAAATTGTCGATCAGTTTATAACGTCACCCGTCGAGTGTTGTCTTCAACGCGAAATCTTTGGCGTGATTGTTAATCCGGATCCCGGATTTTGTAGGATTCGAAAACTCAGGGGAAGCGCACCGGGTGGAGCGCGCCATGGCGTGCTGAGTGGATCCATTCTCCTTCTTCCCCCTCTTGTTCTCCCACCACATCCGGCTTCTCCACTCTCGACGCCGCTGCTCCGCCACCATGGGGAAGGAAAAGACGGTGGCACTAGAACGCACGAAGAAGGCGACGGGGGCGGCGAAAGGCAAGAAGACGAATCGGGGATTTTCGTCGCGCTCGGGGCTGCCGTCAGGTTGGATCCAGGGTGATTGGATCCGATCTTCGATCCGGCAGGAAGATTTGGATGAGCTGGCCAAGTCCGGATTGATCATCCACAAACTTGCCCGGTTGCCGGAGGGGGAGACGGAGCCGCAGCCGCGGCCGGGTGAGTGTGTTCTGCTAGCCACCCATGTCGACCGTGGTTTCTCGCTTCCTCTACACCCTTTTTCCGGGGTTTCTTGAATTTCTTCGGGGCCCAACTCCATCATTTTACTCCGAACACCATCACATATCTTGCCATGTTTGTGTCCATGTGTGAGAATTTCTTGGGATGCCGACCGCACTGGGGTCTTTTCTAGCATATTTTCACCATCCGATCCCAGACGATGAAGAAAGCAAATTTGAATGACGAGAAAACCGATGTTATCTAGATGTGTGGGGGTTTGGGTATCCAGAAGAGGAAGAGGAGTTCTTTTCCTCTGATGAGTCTTCCTGAGTCGGTGAGAGGCTGGCAGTCGACCTGGTTCTACTGCAAGGTTATCACGACTCCAGGCTAGTCGACTGGACTTCCTCCTTTTTCTTTCGACCGGGTTCAGACTCCCTCCTCGTTGGAAGTGACCGCCACGGAGAAGGCGGAGACATGCATGCTGGTCGAGAGGGTGGTCCAGCTAATCAACCAAGGCGTCACCGGCATGGATTTGTTGGAGGTGTTCCTCAGTCGGCGCATTCAACCGCTCCAGGCCCGTGACCACTCCATGTGGATGTACTCCGGTGCTGGCGACACTGCTCAGGTTCATCCAGAGGTGGTGCCGGCCGAAACAGTGGCCCAATGGCTGACGAGCATCACCAGAAACAAGGACAACCCCAGGGGCGCCAGGAGAGTCGACCCTTTCAGCAACAGCAACCAGCCAAACAAGGTTTGGCCGATACGACCGATTGTATTTGGATGTGTTTCCTGACTATTTGTTAATCCGACTAATTTCCACTCAACTTCTTGTCTTTTAGATTTACATAGAGATGTACTCAATGCCAAATGGTGAACAAGCTCTGGAGCAGGACCATGAGGGCGAGGACAGCGTGGAGGAGAGTGGTGAATGGCAGTCACCAGACGACGGTGATGAAGATGAGAGCGACGAGTCAGACAATGAGGAGGTAGTCGACTCACCGCCTCGTTCAGAACGTCGATCCAAGCGACGCCATGATCCCGTGGGCAGGAGCGGTAAGGCTGTGGCCTCGAGCGTTCCATCTCAAAAGCACGCTCGGTCTTCGACTCCAGAGCTGGCTGAGAAAGTCACCAAGCAGCCCAAGATCAATCCCTCGAAGGCCCGGAAGACCTCGCCTAAGATCAAGATGGATGTTCCTGTTGCTTCTGGGTAAACGTTCTTCCCGTGTTTCTTTGCTTCGACTAATTCCCCTGTCCTGACCGAGTGGATGATGAACTTTTCCAGCCCGGCCTCTGCCGCGACTGATATGGATATCGACAAGGTCCCAAGCGACGAGGAAACCGATGACGCAGCTACCTCCAAAGCCAGTAAGTCTGCCCGACTCGAATTTAATCGGTCGACTCGATTGTTCGTCAGTTGTCTCTCTGATTTTTCTTGTTTGTCGCAGCTCCACGAGATGTTGTTGTGCTTCCGGGCAATGAAGAAGAAGTGCCTCTGAGGGAAAGAAGGTGGAGGGACCACGGACTGAGTAGGAAAGCGCCCGAGGTTCAGGTTCCTCAGTCGACACTGATGCCTGGGACAGCGGTCGAGCGATCCGTAGATCCGGCTCGCACCAACGTCACTTTCGCTATCCCACTATCGACTGACTGTCCATCAGGGTCAGCTGCTCAGACCCCTGCTGCTCCAGTACAACTCCACGCATCAGACCCAGCAGGTGCTTCGACTGCCCTGCCATCATCACTTTTCACTGCGTACAAAACTCCAGACGACCCACCGAGTGCCGCCAAGGAAGCTCTTCTTTAGTTGAATCTTGTGATGGGGAAGATGAAAGTGGTGCACGAGGCCAGTCAGGTGGCCTTCAACACTGGCGCTGCTCTGTAGACCAATGTCCAGGTTAGTTGATTTCCGACTGATCTTACTTCTCATCCACCCACTGGGGTTTGTCTGCCCTAAAGTTGTATAGGTCTTCCACTTGAGTCGACTTGGATCGAGTCGATTGAATTTTTGAACTAGTGGGGGCACGCCGAGTGCACCCATTGGGTGTAGTCCCCGAGACCATAGTTGACTGCGGGCAGTCGACTGTGGTCTGAGAATGAAAAGTTGAACTAGTGGGGGCATGCTAAGTGCACCCACTGGGTGTAGTCCCCGAGACCGTGGTGGACTGCGGGCAGTCGACTATGGTCTGAGATCAACTGTCTTCGTTTCTTTCTCTTTTTTACTCGAGCTGGGCAGACCATGCCGAGTGTTGAATCCAACCAGTGGGGGCACGCTAAGTACACCCGTTGGATGAAGTCCCCGAGACTACCGTTGAATGTTTGATTCGGCGGTAGTCTTAGAGTAACTTTCACTGTGATGCTCTTTTGTTTCTATCGACTGAGATGTCTTATATATTGACTGCAAAAATCTTGTGATCTTGGGGATCAACTTTCTACACTGAACTAGCAGCAAATCAGCCTCAACCTTGATCTGGAACTGGCCAATAAGAATCTCAAGACTGCTCATGACGAAGTAGCTGCCATGGGAGGTAACCAATCGTCAACTGTCCATCTTATGACTATCACTTTTCCTTTCCATTTTTTAACGGAGTGATTCCACTCGAGCAGATGTACGTAGTGAAAACCGTCAACTCCAAGCTCGTCTGAAGAATGTTATTTCTTTAGAGAAAATGAAGTAGGCTCTGGAGAAGAAGGATTTGGATCTTGCTACCGTGCAGAAGGAGGCACGAGAGAAAACAACACTTGCTGACAAGAAGCTTGCTTCAGTCGGCAAGTTAGAAGAAGAGAACTCCAAACTGAAGACTGCCGTCTCTGACGCCAATCGGGAGGTCGAGCGACTGAAGAAAGACAAGGACAAGCTGTCTGACGAGATTGGGAGCCTGAAAGCCAAGAAGGGCGAGTTGGAGTCTTATCTGGGCCAGATTGCTGCAAAACTGGTCTTAAAGCTTGAAGGTACTGATGATCGACTGACTTGTTATGGTCGATTGACAGGTCTTATTATATTGTTGACTCACCATTTATCCAACTGTGCAGAGCTTTGCCAGAACTTTGATCCCATAAATTGTCCAGTCAAAGATGATGTTGCAATGAATGTGTTGCAGTTGGATTCTCGCATGGACAGCGCAATTGCTTATCTTGCTCGCCTGAAGGCGGCGATGACTCAGGTTGATGCTGAACTCTAGCCTCAAGCGGAACTGTCTCAAGACCTCGAGTCTCTGATGGCCCGACTGAATCAAATACCTGAGCGAGTGCAAGAATGGAAGAAGTCGTCTGCTTGCTGCGGCGCTGATGTCGCCCTGTCCCTGGTCCGAGTGCACTGCAAGGATGTCAAAGAAGACAAGCTGGCGGAGCTCAAGGCTGCTAACATAAAAAAGGCACACTTTCCAGTCCTTCATGGACACTTTTCTTGACGCCGCCACTCACATCGCAGACAGCATAGACCTTGACAGTTTATGCGACCCAGCCAGTCCTTCTCTTGACGAGTGACCAAAAACATTATGCTCCACCTTTACTTGCCTCGGAATGTCGAGTGATTATGTAATCGTTAAACATCTTCGGGCTTGATGCTCGAGTACTTTTGATCCGTGGTCTGGAACCTTAGGATTTATCTGAACTTGGTTTATCTTCTAAATGTGCTTGCGTTTGCCTTCGAGTGGAACTTGTTCTTCACTCGGAATATTCTTTGTACTTGAGATGCAGTTATGAGGAAGATGTCCTAGTCGACCTGCACTTTGTCGTCCTTGCGGATGAGGATGGAGCGCATGTTGTATTTGTGGTGTAGCTCCGAGGAGAAGGTTGCAGTCGACCTGCACCTCATCATCCTTGCGGATGAGGATGGAGCGCATGTTGTATTTGTGGCGTAGCTCCGAGGAGAGGGTTGCAGTCGACCTGCACCTCATCGTCCTTGCGGATGAGGATGGAGCTCATGTTGTATTTGTGGCGTAGCTTCGAGGAGAAGGTTGCAGTCGACCTGCACCTCATCGTCCTTGCAGATGGGGATGTGTTTCAAACTTAGGCAAGTACTGGACTGCAGCTAAGCCCCCGAGTGTGAGGGTTGCTCATCACTCGGTAGGATTTTCTAAACTTAGGCGAGTACTGGACTATAGCTAAGCCTCTGAGTGAGAGGGTTGCTCACCACTCGGTAGGATTTTTAAACTTAGGTGAGTATTGGACTGCAGCTAAGCCCCCGAGTGAGAGGATTGCTCACCACTCGGTAGGATTTTCGGAACTTAGGCGAGTACTGGACTGCAGCTAAGCTCCCGAGTGAGAGGCTTGCTCACCACTCGGTAGGATTTTTTAAACTTAGGCGAGTATTGGACTGCAGCTAAGCCCCCAAGTGGGAGGCTTGCTCACCA